>NC_135388.1:16840000-17070000 GCF_051989625.1 Stigmatopora argus | reverse complement strand
CCACCGTAGACATCCTCACTTCATCTTTCTGCATAATAAATGCTTTCTTTTTGCCTCACCCCCTTTCACTGTAGGTTGCTCACTGCGCCAACTTTCTATCCTAACTATCATTTTCTTCAAGTCCCATCTTTGTGACTCTTATCTTAGCTTGTAGTCTTACCATGTGAATAATTGATGCGCCATCTTGGACTCGTCTGGTTTAGTTAAAAGGCGTATGAAGTCTCGGGGACAACGTCAATATGGAGCTAAAAGTAAAACTGTGGCTTTTGCTTGCGTGGCTGACTTTCATAGGAGTCACTCTTTAATGACCCATTTACTCTCGTTTTTCTTGTCCCTTGCATAACTTGATAGAACTTGAGGCTTTTCCAGTCTGCTTGAATCTCATGTAACAGCTGCCCGTGCCAGATTCTTGCATCAGTGCAAAGACTGCTGTTGTGATGTCAGGAAGCAACGTTTAGCTGGCCTCTATTTAGAATCCAGAACAACTGCTCTTGATGATTGCAACACATTACATTTTGCTTCATCTTTTCATTCAGGATTCTCTTTCAACTCCATTTTTCTGAGCCTGTGAGCCAAATTATGTTTTATTAATGATTTGCACAATAGCATTTTTTTTTGCATTTCTAATACAATCTTGTATTGTATTACACACAATACACTTGTAATTTGTTGAGCACACGGTCAATATCATTCACAGGCATTCACTTGTTTTTTCTTTATTATTATTCTTAATTTAGGCAACACCACCCGCATTTGAATAATTTCAATCATGGGCAGAAAATGAGTCATGACAGTCATGGCGGATGGGCTGCACCTGCGGCATCGAATGAACGTCTCAGGGTCTTTATGATATTGAGTAGCCTGACGAAATACTTTAAAATCGCTCCTCTTTTGAAGTTGTTCTGCCAGGTGTGAAGGTTTTAAAAAAAACAATATGACCCAGATTCCTGTGTGCGTGTATGTCGAAATTACATTCATCACGTCCGCTTTTATTGATTCGTGTTTGCTGGACGTGAAAACCGGTAAACAAACAAAATATGACCAGAACCTTCAAAGTAAGAAAGAAGTGAGGTTGCATATGTTCACAAAAGATTTCATTTTTAATAACTGTGCATGTATGAAGGAGAAGTCTAATAAACCTTGTTGTTCTATGAGAAAAAAAATGTGCATGCTAAACTCTCCCCAAAATATTACCATTTTGTTGCGCTAACCGGATTTTCTTAAATATCTGGGGAATTTTTGGAGATTAAGAAACTACTGAGTAGTTTTTTATGTCTCAAAACACATTGAGTGCCAAAGGAGCTCAGGTGAAAGTTATTGTTTTTCTTCTTTGATTAATCAACGAATCCCTAACCCTGAAAAACATCCAATGGGAGAGTCTTATTGAGGTCATATTTTGTTTTTATAACAAAACACAGCCCCAGAATGTGGTTATAGGGCTGAGTACCTGGAGGGCTATCATGGAATTAAAAAAAAAAAACATCATGAAGAACAATATTCTGTGTTTAGTCAATTCTGCATCTCCAAAGGTAATAAATAGATACTCCCTTCCCAATTATTTTTGATGTGCAGTTTATCTTTGGTAATAAATGTTGTTGACACAGAGAACATGAATATTAGCATTATATATGAATATATAGACATATTAATTTATTATTATTATTCATATATTTTACTGAAACTATCCATGACATATCTTATATATATACATATATATATGTATATATGTATGTATATATACATATATATATATATATACATGTATATATACATGTATATATGAACATATACGTATATATATACATACATATATACATATAAATAATATAGAACTAATATTTCTGTCCATTCAATATAGTTTGTAAACTTAGTGGTAAGTAGAATGTTAACAGACATTTTCTTGTCACCAAGAGTCAGTTTATTAGTTCCTAACTTCAGACGATGGATTTAAAGGCTCCTTTTAAAACTGTTTTTTTCATCTTGCCCTGAAATTTATGAAACCAATTAAATGTCTTTTAATACAACTAACTGGTCATGTACGCAAAATTAATGGAATGTGTGTCATTCACCTCTTCCAGTTATAATTGAATGGCCATCAAAGACCTTCCCAACCCCCCACATTCAAATTTGAAATTGATGGACAAAATATAAAATTCCCTTAGTTTCTTATGTGCATTTCCAGCCCCGTGTTTTCTTTGTCAATCATCTTTCATTCTGAAACTTCCAGTGTCATTTTACTAATACTGTTTCAAGTCACCCCTCTCCTATGTCATAACACTTTGTCATATAAATACCTCGGGCATAGGTTGTTACTATGGTAACAAAAATGTTCAACTGTATTAAATATTTGACTACGGGTCATATCTGTCAGATAAATAATTATTAATCATCTCTGGCAAATACGTTCCTGAAGGTCATTTTTTAAAGCATTTCTATTGCAACATTTACTCTTTAAATGTTATTATCAGAAAATGGTGGGTATTATATATGATTTTACATAGATTTTTACAAAGCGTGTGAAAAAATGCTCCTGTTGAAATGGAGTTGATGCACCACTTTCCAACTATTATTACAGAATCTCTTACCAAATTATCTTGTGAGTTAAATAAAAGTCAAGTTGATGAAAATTTATTTCACTTCCTTTTTTCCCTCCAGATTGACCATCATGCTCAGAGAGATTTGAAGAAGGGACTTCAGCTTTTTGGCACAGAGGGCAACGTGGGTCTGACCAATGCTTGGATGATTGTTCAAACTGATGTAAGATATGTTTACCTTGGCTTCCTACCTTAATGTAATCATTTATGAACGATGATATGAAACACGACCCAACAAAAACCATCAGTAAAAAAACATCAAATTTTGCGTTTCCCAACTTTAAAAGGCTATATGGTAAATAAAAAAAACTGACAGATAAATGGCTTATCCTCTGAGAGAGGTAATCTTTGTTTCCCAGTTTTGACTTTGATGTGCTCTTTTTTTTCCATATGGTTTAAAATTTGAAAAGCATAAAAAGAAGCAATTTTTGATTTTGAGTGTTATGGCGGTGGAGGGAATGGTGCATGTAACTGATATTAATCCTGGCAAATACCTTCGCGATACATCAACAGACAAATGGTAGCATTTGGCCTCTTTCTTTCGGTTTATTTTTCGTATATGCAATTGAACATTATTCACAACAGTTTTGTTCTATTAGTACATGATGACAGGTCAGGCCTTTGTATGTGTCTGGGCTAAGCTACACCGCATTAGCGTGCTTGTGTATGATCAAAGGCATGCACGATGACAGCAGTAAATAATATATGCAATAATGTGTGCCAGCCTGTGTGGGCGTTAATGTGCTGCTTTTGCTGGGTGATGGGCGCAGTATGACATCGTACATCTTCAAACATGAATGCGCTTCACATATACGCTGCTGTTGTGCCATATACTACGTGTTTATGAGTTCGTATGTACTGTAAATAAAGAAGCACCATAAAGCTTGAAGTCGAGCTGAGTTAATGCCCATTTAAAAGGCAGCCTTTGTTCTGTCACAGCTTTCCCCTCCAAGCCGCCTTCATTTATGCTGAGTCAGTGAATAGATAGTGAGCAAGATGTCCCTGGAGTAGTTCACCCTGAATACTATCAACTTGCTGAATTGTTAAGCATCTCCATACACAAAATGAGAAATCATCACCTATATGTTTATAGACTCATTATTGTCATATACACTTATTTTGCAGAGTTCAGAGCGATGTTCAAATCACCTTCCGAAAACTCACAAAATGCAATTTGTTGCATCTTGTTAATTTGTTAAACCAATCCGAATCGAGAAAACAAAACATTTTTTAATTATCATCTCTTTGGCACTATTGGCAGACGTCCAATCCATTTTTTTTTCTGAGAGGGCTCGCTGCCAACCCTCCAGTTAAATAATGGAGAGGAACTCTTTAAGTGACTACTAGCTTCATCGACTGTTAAAACTGATGAGTGCAACCAAATGTAAGCTGAATTTAAGCTTTCTGTGTGGGCCATAATCTATAAAATTGTCATAATTTTCTGCAGGCCTACAAAACACACAGATTTTTCTAATATTGGAAAATGTGATGTCACATGAAATGGAGAGAGAAGAGTTAGGATGATACATCAAATGGGTGACAAAAATGAGCTTTCAAGCAGATGAAATGTGGTTGCCAGAAAAGTGGCTCATTTTAACACAGGGTTGGCAAATTTGCAGATCTGAGTTCTGTGACAATGACAAACACCGTCTCATCTGCAGTTTCGCTGCTGCGGAGTGACCAACCACACGGACTGGTTTGAAGTCTACAATGCTTCCCGTGTGCCAGACTCCTGCTGCCTAGAGTACAGTGACAATTGCGGCCTGGACAACCCGGGAACATGGTGGACAGCGGTAAGCTCTGGCTTGACAATCCAACTGGATACAATACAACTTGCTCATCTCTGTTATTTCATCTAAGTTTGATCTCTAAACACGAAAAACCTTCTACCTTTTGGAACACCATATTACATTAAGCTCTCCTACTGTAGAAAGCTGTAAATGTATGGACTTATATTTAAGGTTTACAAACCCATTCATTCAGTCATTTTCTGAACCGCTTTATTCTCATTAGGGTCGCTGGGTTTACAAATCCTACAAACACAAGCAAAGTTCAGTGGTGAAAATGTTCAAGTTGAGCTGTGAGCTTGTCAGCAGTTTTGGTCCCAAAACAGATTAGTGGAGATTCAATTTTAGTTGCACAACCGGAAAAGACAAAATTACATTTAGGGCCAATATTTGAAAATGGCCACAAACACATTCCGCATTTCCTCGGTCTTAAACACCACCAATGTCAATTTGAAATCAAGCAAATTGTACTTTGAACAGTAAATTCACTTATACCGCCCATTTCCACACTTAAGTGCTTTGACACTAGATTGTCGTATACTTACTCATTCACCGGCCAGAGCAATGTGGGCCACAATGTCCTTGTCGAGGTCATCAGGGGGTAAAATTAAAGCCACAACCTGTCGGTGGGGGAAGGACTATATGTGCCTGTACACTGCATACTTTCAGTATATTTGCATTCAAATCAGGTGAACCTGAAGGAACTTCAACAGTCTGTGTATGTCCGTCCCAAAAATTGACAAAAATATGTAAGTATTTTTTTTAAATACTTGATCGCAAATACTACTTACAAAACTCCCGTAACTGGCATAGGTCAGGAATGCACAGACCATCATCTATCTTTTTAGGTTGATAACAGAACAATAAAAATTTTAAGATGTTGCCCTATAATGAATGTGGGCCAAACATGGAATTGATTTCTTTGGACTTAGATTTGATTTTTAATCAAAAGTATTGGTAATCATAATTAATCAGTTATATTTTAATTTGGTTCACTATGGAAGGACTGTTTTTGGACTCATTTCGTGTGTGTGCACGATGCAGTCAATGCCTAGTTTGTCATCACTGTTAACATGACTAGCATGAACATTTTTTCATTGCCTTCAAGGGATGTTGTGATTGAGCCATGTAACTACAAAGATCATTGCTGAGCAACAAGTGAGTCCACAAATTCAACCTGGCCTACATTGGCGACTCTGCTAAGTAACATCTTTCCATTGTGAAACTTTTCTTTTTCTGATTTTTTTGCGTGTAATTTTTAACTTGAACAGTTTTGAGTCAATTAAGAAAAAAAGGAAATCAAAGTGTGGCAGATAGTGCTATTGTGTAGCTGTGTGGCAGTAATTTTAGTATAGATTTTTAGAGTTGTAACAGAGCATCAATCAATCAATTGGTTCAACAACGACACAATCAAATTAATCGAAACAAGGAATCGATCAACTTCGTCATCTTTTAGACACGCAAGATTTCAAAAAATTCGAAATTGTTGTATATATTGAATTGTTTAAGCCTAAATGTAACTGACTTGTTAAATGTTAAATGCATAATATAATATTAAATCAAATCTAATCATTGCAGACTTTGTAATATCAGCAAATATAATACTGTTGTCTCAAGAATTTATGTCATATAGTATGGTCACCAAATTAATCATGTCCTTACCAAACATGAAAATTGTCATAGCTGGTACACCTAGTTTGCAATAGCTAAAGTGAGTAAGGTTGCCATAGCAATGAAAGAGCTACTATTCTCTCTAATATTCACAGTTTATCCTGTTGAAATGTATTTGCTAACTGCTTACTATTCAATTGTTGCTTTAAAAGCAAATTATTAGAAGTTTTCTACGGATTGCTATGGTCATTTTGCAGATTGATCTCGCCGTATTTCGTCCCAACTAAACATGCTGCAAAAAGCAGTTTTACCCAAACCATGAATATCATGAATATAAATGGAGAAAATCGATAGGAAATGTTCTGTTCTTTCTTTCTTTTTCCTTTTTGTATTGTTCTTGTTCTTGTTGACTCATGCTGGGTAAAACTGCAAATTGTTTTGAAGTGCTCAGATAGAAACGTACACTTGAACCTTTTACAAGGTTGTTAATGAATAAACGATGCCGAGTGCCTCAAGTTCATTTTCAGAAAAGATGTAAGAGAATTCCTCTAATATACGTTGATTATAGTTCTGGTTTTTCACTAGAGCCCATTAACGTTAAAAAGATATAGAAGAGCTCATATCAAATATTCATTTGAAAGAAAGATGACATGCCTTTGTGACCTGTTCTTCAACCATGCAAAACCCATCTACGCTGCATCTGTGAAGCCCCCTGCTTGCGTGCGTTTTCTATTAACTAAACATCTAGTTGTTTTTGCACCATTCTTTCAATTAAAAGCTAAGTAAGATAACTGGCGGCCACTCTCTTATCTTCACAAACAAAAATGGGAAACAAGAAAACTTGGACAAAATGACTGGTGGTTGAAATTCGCAATCACGCCCCCCTCTAAGTATTCTTTTTAATAACGATTTTTAATCAGATGGAATATTATTCCACGCTTGCAAGTAGTTATGAATAGATTTTTTTGTCTGCCAGACCTTGGCTCCATTGACTGCTACACAACGCAAACAGACACTGCCCCAACAGAAGTGCTATGTCAAGTGAATTGAATGAATGTTTGTCTGGGTATACTTTTTGAGCTATCACATCTTATTGAAATGCTTTTAAAATCTAGGTAAACAAGTAGAGGATAAAGGTTCATAGACACATACTCATTAATATGATAAACAAACTAATGAATGACCTTCTTGAAAAGAGTGTCAAATATGGTTACCACTCAAACCCACACATCGTGACAAGAATTCTAAATGTTAAACACATTTTTGCTCGATATGTAGCTGCTCCAGGTTCTCTCAAAGAAAACAGATAAGCACTACATACTACTAAAATTGCTTGTGCACTCATCTTACCCTATCACACTCTTATCTGACCTATCGTCCCTCTTCTTATGCTTCAATATCCCCTCCCTATGTGATGTCTCCTTGGTAAGGTACTCTTATTGAGATAGCAACTCTACACACAATAGGTAGCATATATATTCAATCATCTTTTTGTAACAGTGTTCCTTCTGCTCTAACTTTCTTTCTGCCCCCCCCCTAAACTTTTACTGCCCAGCTGCAATCTCTGAATAAAAAACACAATGAGAGAGTGAATACACTCTCAGATTTATTATTCTCCATATCTATGCAGCTAAAAACAGACGCTAAAAAAGCAGGAAAAATACATCGTAATTATCTATTAATCACGCAGAGGCTTTGAAAAAAAATTGTTTAGTTGTAAAACTTCATCAATCAAACCACATGCTGGTATGTTCAGTCATGAGTTGAAAGCTCTGACTGAGAAAACCGTCTATTTTCAAAATAGCACAGCTGGGCTCATCCACAGACAGATTGGGCTGCATTCAATTCATCATTCATTACTATCGACTATTGTTATCATCATTATTATAGTTTATAATTCATTCATTTATAAACTATAATAACTAGTTTCATAACTGGCCGGCCTTCAGTTATGAGGTAGGCCTGATAATGGTTACGATCACATAAAGGCCACAGACATATTTGTCACCAGTGGTTTTCATTGGCTCATTTATAAGGGCATTTGTCTGCGGCCAGCAGCCAATTGCAGTGGCAAAGTTCCAATATTGTACTCATGGCAGATTTTCGTTGCATATGTGAATGCAATTCATTCAAAGGGAAAGAGATGAGCCATTTTGATTGGCAGCAAATGGAAACGCCATTCAGACCCACAGCAGCTAAAACTGCCTTCTTGCATCTACTTTCGCTTTTCTGCAAAATGACTAGCACCTGTTCCCCCCAAAAAATCTTGCACTGCTGATTGGCGAAACCAGAGCCCAAAATGTACGTCATGTTCTCCAAGCTAACCTTATGTTTAATATCCACTAATTATACACAAATGAACTCAAATTTCCCCCCATATTTCTAATTCTGTATATTTCAGGTTCTCTCATTAACGGTGCCAGCTTTTACCATTGTTGCCTGCCTTCTCCTCTCTAAGACTTGCTGCTCTGTTTCCCGCAATACCGCTATCAACCTTCTCTTTGGTTATCATTGAACCCGTTCAATCTGACTTTTTATCTAAGCATGGCCATCCTTCTGATGGAATCTCCTCTAATCCTGGTCATTCTATTCTCTCCAAAAATGAATGTGGCCATCTACATTTCTACTTCTATCATGTTTCCTGTTGCCTCCCAGGTTCAGTTCCACCTTGAAGTTCTTTCTACCATTCCACTTTCTACTCGCTGGCACCTCCTGGTCCTCTACAATCACTTTTTCTACTCTGCTTGTGAATCAAATCTTCTACTGGCAGCAAAATGTTAAATGTCCAGAACTGGCATATCAGCTCTGACTATAACATGATTTATACATTTTCAAATGCACCGCTGAGGTCCATCAGTACGTCGTTTGATGAATAACACCGAAGCACGCTCACCACATTACTTTCCATATTGATCCAAAAGAGAATTACTTCACCATAAACAAATATATTTTTTGGGTCACTTCATGTTTCAAGCAGCTGCTGAATAAATTACTACATCTTTGTTTTCTCCTGCTCTGGATTAGCCTATTGATTCGTAGTTGTAGAAAAAAACTACGTCATCAACCTTGGCCAGTAGGAATGAATTATTGAATGGGAACACTACCACTGTATTGTAACACCTTTGCCCATTTGTCACAATATTACATGCTCTGTTCACTGATCAGAGATTGGCACACAGAATTCAATGTTTAGTCTAAATTCCCTGGGGCAAACACTTGCCACTCTGGCCTTCTGGCAAATCTGTCCACTGTCAAAATTCAACCTTTTCCTTGATACCTCTTTTCTGTTTTGTTACTCTCTTAAATTTCTGACCCGTGAGGGCTGACTGTCATGCTTTCTCATTGACACTATGATTTATTTTCTTCAGGAATTTTCAAACAGAGTTTAAAATAAATAATAATACTTTTCAAATGTACTGTAGCTGGTAAACTGTCACAGCCATAAAATAGATGGGCAGTGTAGAAGAGAGAAAGTTTGTTTCCAGTTCTAGAGTAGTCTGCACAATGCAAATTTGTTAAGGAAGATCAAGCTAATATGAGATGGCATCCTGAGTCTGAATGATTACTTAACATTCAGTATATGGTAAAGTTAGCTCCAGAAAAAGTGGGTACAGTATTCAAGAATTACCTAAATTAATTGGACAATTAGTTAAGTTGTTCATGGCCACGCACATATATATGACTGCCAATGGAATCCGTATCCTTGTTGTATTTATAATTTGACTGCGAAAAAAAGAAGCAGAATTAATCCAGAAGGGCAATGTTAGCTACTCATGTCGCCAAATGCTTCAAAGTCATTGAAAATAATAAAGTTGCAGCAGAAGCCTCGCAGCACTTCAGCAGGGACTAAACCCAGCATGTGGTGATGTGATGGGTTCCAGGTAGGATATTGCTATAAGTTATTAGAAAACTGACAATTTGATTATTTTTGTCCAATTAGATTTGCTACCTCAGAAAAGGCGGAAGGCACATTTAAATGTGTTGTAATTCCTTCATTATTGAGGTTAATTTATAACCTGCCAAGCCAGATTGATTGTTCCATGTATCCACTACTTTATTACCTTTACTCAATAAATATCTATTACGTTACTCAATAACAGTTGAGACATATATATATATATATATATATATATATATATATATATATATATATATATATATATATATATATATATATATATATATATATATATATATATACTCATTAAGCCATATTGTTCAAGCAGATAGTAGCTTCATGGTCACGTCTGCAGCTCCTGCCTATTACTTACCTGATTGGCTCGGACATCAGATGTCCCCAAAGTGTTTGACAATTGACAAGATGGCAAAACGGTACTGGCTGCTGAATGATTGAATCAGACAGGATCGTCTTGCTTGCCAGGTTACTTGATTTAGATTTAAATGTGCTCAAATTAAACGTAAAAAAGAAAGCAGTGAAAGGACATTTCTAATGAAATGGTGTGTGGCACCGCCAAATAGAGAAGAGTTGTGTCATCCATTCATTTTCACCATCCAGTTTTCTTGTGTCGTTTCCGATAGTAAAGGATTTGACTTGGGAATATAAATCACATGACATTGATACTTTTCTTAGTAAGGACATAGCCCTTCACAACTTTTGGTATTATTATTTGAATAATTCTTTGAAGTTCTCCTTGTAAAAATCTACAATAAAAAAAAAACGGAAATAAAAAGAAATTGTGACCTTAATAAATAACTTGCTATTTTTTTTTAACTTATTAACTGTTGCAGAAAGCAGTGTAAATGTGTTTTTAGTGAAAGTCACAATTTACTTATGTCCATTAGTCTCCTTTATAGTATAATTGTATAGACTACAATTAGGCAAAATGAAGTGTGTCTGTTGGAATATTTATCCATTCATCCAGTAGAACATTTGGTAATGCGAGATAAGAGCTGAGCAGGGAGGAGGTCTGGCTCAAAATATTTTTTTTAGTTAGTCCCTATTTGTTTGTATATCCATCCTTTCCAACTGTGTGCTTTATGGATCTGGTTTGGCTCACCGAGGCACAATTACGACGGAACATGAGCTCTTCCCATGAACTGTCTAAGAATGTTTTGATGAGATTAAAAATGAAGATTGGCACGAGACGGAATTTTCAAACTTGTCCATGTTTAATCCCGCATTAAAATTCATTTGTGTTTTTCGACAGCCATGCTACGAGCGAGTGAAGGACTGGCTTAATGAGAACCTGGTTGCCCTTTGGATCTTTGCTCTATGCACAGCACTTACTCAGGTAATTAGTGAGATTTTCATGATGTATGAGACCAGTTTTCTCTCACATGCACAGACCCTGACTTTTGGTTTAAAAAAAACAACCTAGCATTTCCAGTGTCCTTTGAAATAAATACTGCTGCAGGATTTCTGTGGACAGTTAGAACGTGGACTTTTTTTGTGTTAGCACTGAAGACCACATAGGAGGAGTTGACATTCCATAAAACTCTTTTATCTCCTTTGCACCCAATTGCTACGTGACTTGCCTACGCAACAGATCAAGTGGAATATTCTGTTCTTGAAGGCATCCATCACGTAGCTCTACTTCTGCTGCAGGCTCATTTGTAGTCATCCATTAGACTCTCCGTGATGCTTTGAATCTTCTAATGCGGCCAAATGAACCAGAAAGTAGATGTAATCAACTTAACAGTGTTTGAGTGCATTTGTAATTACGACTCATGCAAAGTGATGTAAAATCTCCCCCCCCCCGCCAGAGTAACTATTTGGGAAGTATGTGAACTTTGCCTCTGCTCAGTGATTTTAAACGGAAGTACAAATCTTCTTAATGAGTCCCTTGATGTGCAAAATCTGCCACATTAGGAAAAGCACATTTACTTTGCAATACATTAATGATGGCTAATACAGTATTAATGAATCTGCAAAAATCCCAATACTTCTTTGTATAATTTTTACTCAATCATTACTGCTTCTTCGTCTGCAATTTTGACAAGAAGGATTTGTGTTGAGAGCTGATTGGGTGGCTTGACTTTAAAAAATAATGCCTGCATGAATTCATTTCTACAGATATGCATGATATTGACATTTTTAGGAATGAAACGCGTTGAGGTCCACGTCAGCAAAGCTACAAATCTGTCTGGCCTGTGCCTCATCCGGTGTGCTGCACAAGGGCACTTCCACGTGAACAAAGAGTGGGAGATTGAATCGCTGAAGCTGCAGTTTAACCAGTGACCCGCTGAACCTCCAAATCATAAATCATCCCAAATGCCATGTGTTATGACACGCTCACGTTCCCTCGATTCTCCCTTAGTGTTAAAAGATTGGGATTAACTTGTGTATCTTTGGAGCCATCCAATGATGTCACTCCTATAGCTGCGTGACTTCACTAACATGAGCTCGTCTTCCGTGCATTTCTTTGACAAGAATGACACACTCGAGTTGAATTTTGCAGACTTCTGTCTCTTGGAGGGCCAAACATGCCGGTACTCGGACGTTTGGCGCCAGACTTTTGGTCGCCGGACGTTTGGTCGCCCGGAAGGTTATTGATAATTACCATTTAAAATTATTGCTCAAATTCCCTAAATACAAACTGTGAATTATTATTTTGTCTTACTTAATGCCCTATTAATTATTAGGCTAAAGAAAAGCTCAAAATTTCCCGTACTTTTATTGTTTTTTGTTGGAGAACTTGTTAAGACCTTGACTGACGTAGCTTCTTAAAGGGACAACGCACTCTTATACAATCACACGTCCGCTCAGTGAAACTGCTCAGGGCTATTGTTGGCTTTGATTGATGCGTAGACCGTGTTGTTTTACCTTGTTTGGTCGCCAGACTTTTGGTCGCCGGACTCTTTGTCGCCGTACGTTTGGTTGCCGCACGTTTGGGTCCGGGCGACCAAACGTCCGGTCACGAAACATGCCTCATTACAACACTAGATGGACATAGTCTGTCTTTTCTAAACAACGCTCCGTGGAAGGTTTTCATTTGCTATGCAGTTTACCGATTACCGCGAACAGAAAATAGCTGTAAAAAAATGAATGTTTGATGTTTTCCAGATCTTGGGGCTGGTGTTCTCCATGACCATGTTCTGTCAGGCAGTCAAAGTGGAAACATTTTACGCTTGACGGTCGACCCTGTCGTCCTTGAGCACATCTACAATGTTCCTGCACTTAAGAGGAACGGATGCAGCTTTCCCCCTTCCCACGCCTTCTCTCGTTTTCTGCTCTTTCCCCTCTGCCGACATTTCCTTCGCAGTGTTGCCACTTTGCATCTTATCTGTTCCCTTTCAAACAAGCACAGTCTCCGTGTTCTACTTTCTTTTTCTCATTTGCTGTGTGTCAAACACTAATGACGGCAATGTGTTTTACCTAGTAGTATTATGAACATGTGTTATGCAGTGTACCCTTTTTAAATGCAGTTGTTTTAAATTATTTTGTTTTCTCATGTGTTCTCAAGCGAGGCTCGGTTTGAAAAAGTGCACCGGTGAAGTGCTGCAAGTGCATGCCCCCCCCCCCCCCCCCTCGTGATGGTATGTATTAAATGTTTTGATCTACTGTGCAGTCAGAGTGTCATTACTCATCTCGAAAATGCCGCAGGCTGTTTACATGTAATCCGGTTGTATTCGTGTCGAAAATCTTTTGCGTGACAAAGACTTGTGCGGGTGTTCACATGAAGAAAAAGACAATGCAGTCTATTTAGGACCTAAAATAACTGTTTGGCTGTATTGCGTGGAATGTAGCATTGTAGTGGATTTACATGAGAAGGAGGAATCGCACTCTCTTCAATAGAAGCGCAGTCGCAGGTATTGCAATCCAGGGCATCAAAGCAGAATGCGTCCAAGTGGCTTTGGGCTGTCGCTTCAATAACAAAGATTATTCTGAAGCTTTAAAAGCCTCCCACCTTCAATTCTTACGCCCTTCTTCTTATTGTAGCCTGTAGACTGTAATCTGTGCGTAAAAGACACTTGAGACACTGAATGACTTCCTCCTCTGTTCAAACCCAGCTAGTTAGTTGCTCTTCGAGCAGCTCCTGCTGTTTTGCGGGTTCCCTTGAGCAAAAATCACAGTCGGCCTTCATGTACAATTATAGTTCCCTCCTAATTGAATTATTCACATACGTCGAGAAACGCAGCAATATGAAAGCAGTATTAAATCCCAAAGGAGATTGCAGAGCAGGCGTGTTAAAGTGGGATGTTTTGCTGCATCCACAAATGTGACGACCTCCTTGAGGTCACTCATATGAGGCTAGAAACAAAACATTGAAACAAAGATACACTATTTCACAACATGACTAGCTGCCTTTGTGATTTCAACCATTTTTACACAAGTGAGAGATAAAGATTGTTATGAATGCTCGGTCCCGGTCGGTTGGATCCATGTGGAAGAATCAGGCAGAGAACACATAAGGCTTTAAATGTAGACAAAAAAATGTGTACAAAACATAACCTTGCAAATTAAAAACTGGGAAGATATTGCAAAGAAACTAATGGAATGGGGAAGCACATTTACAAGAAGATCCACACATAACCCAACACAGAAAATCATTGCAAATATACATAGTCAGGGGTTGACGACTTTCACAAACACCTGGGTCACACAAGGGGGTGGGATCCAGAAAAAACACAGCAGGTGACACAATCAAGGACAGCACACAAGGAAAATCACTTCGGACCACCAAAACATGACAAAGGTATGAAAATGCACTACTATCACATATTGTATGCATACTATTCTGTATTATTCTTAAAGCAAAATGAATATAGTGATAATAATAATGGAATCAAGACAGTAAACTACATGTTTTGGTGCTTCATTGGAACTCAATTATGAGCTTAATCAGAAACTGTTTTTGGTCATTTCAAGATCCCTTCATGACAAATTATGGATGCAGTCAATGGGTTATAATATTTTTCTTGAATCCACATTGTAGTTACATCATATATGCAAGTACAAAGCGTGTACTAGCTAAACTTAGCTGTGTTTTTTTTACATGAAGGCTATCCTCCTCTATTGGGGCTATCCTAAAAAGTGAATGTTAACAATAAACCTCTGTGGCTTTGCCTTGCGTTTAAGATGTTCAGGAAATGAAATCCACTTTATGTGGGTAACCCTTTAAGAAATCCCAGACTCTCACAGCACTGGCTGTATAGTATTAAAAAAAAGAAGAAAACGATTAAAGAAAAAGGTACCTCACACCCTCAGGCTTGCAGCAAGGAGAAACCATGAAATCCCTCCAGACCCCCCAAAAGTTGGTGTATAAAAAAGAAGTATATAGTACTTTGGAGAATAGGGAATGAGCTTGACACTGTTGTTGACCCTGTAAATTGGCAAATGCATTTAATGGACACTTGTAACAGAGTGAGAATGTTATCACAGTCAATATACAGGATAAATTGGATAGGAATTAATTGTCAAGGTTCCATCTGCTATTCGGGAACAACATGCCCCACAAAGGTTGATGTTCATGGTGGATCAATCTCTGATATTTTCTTGACCAATGACTGTTTTGAGCAAGAAAGGCTCACTCCTCACAGTATCGTATTTGGCATAAATCCACGAAAGCTCCATAGCAATTCTGTTGGATGGAAGATGTCAGAGGCCCAAGAAATTGTGGGTTTGGTGGAAGCCGGCCAGAATTTTTTTCATCTTTTGTTGCAAAATCTCATCTCTTTCTGAACCGCTTTATCCTCATTAGGGTCGCAGGGGGATGTTGGAGCCAATCCCAGAGGTGGGGGACACCCTGAATGGTGGCCAGCTGATCGCAGGGCACGAGGAGACGGACAACCATGCGTCTGACAAAATACAAGGTGTTTACAATTTGCCCCCTTGTTTTTTAAACCAATGCATCTTTTGTGACGTAAGTCTATATACATTTGACCACTTGAGTTTTGCTGTTTTTTGTAAGCATATCATTCGCCTGCCCATGGTTGACAAAATGAAATTTCTGTGCTCTCGTGCCTCCAGTTCAACAAAAATCTCTCAACATTTTTGGCCTCAGCTTTACTGTGTAATATTTACATTTTCTTGAAACATTATTCATTCTTGACAAGTGACATAACACACGCTCTGCCACTTACGCGGAGAACTCCAATTGCGGGCGAGCGATAAAGCGTCAAAATGATGATGCTCAGCAACCTGAAAGGACTGATGTGCTTCCACAAACAGCAAACCCAAAGCTGTCAAATGCTATTTGTCTGAAAGATACCTGAAAACATAGAGAAAACTTGATTTGCATGGCAACTTTTGGACATCCTCTGATTGACTAATTTTGATTACCACATTATAAGGCACACTTTCAATGAATGGCCTATCTGAAAATGTGTTTCATATATAAGGCACACCAGATTTTAAGACTCAGTATTAGTAGTGGTGGTGGTAGGTAGTGGTAGTGGTTGTAGTACTAGTAGTAGTAGTAGGAGACTGCATTATACATCCACTAGATGACGCTGTAGTAGTAGTAATAGTAGTAGTAGGGGATTGTGTTATACATCCGCTAGATCAGGGGTAGGGAACCTATGGCTCGGGAGCCATATGTGGCTCTTTTGTTGGGTGTATATGGCTCTCCGGTATCCTGTGTGGTAAAATATGGCAACCGCTGGTGAGAGACCTAAGTCCCGAACGCACCAATGTGGCGCCGACACTATTTCTAGCGCCTTTTTAATCATAATTTTTCTTCATTGGAGTCTTCTGCATGCATACTCTCATTGACTACTCATTGATTAGAAACAGTGAAAAAAGACATTTTTTTTACTTTCAAAGTGGTGAAATAATTAATTAATAAATGCACACATTTTCATGTATTTTTTCTTTTAAATTCTCAGTATGGCCCTCAAGGAATAATGTTGGAAAATATGAATTGTTTATGGCTCTCTTCATCAAAAAGGTTCCCGACCCCTGCACTAGATGGAACTGTAGTAGTAGTAATAGTAGTAGTAGGGGATTGTGTTATACATCCACTAGATAGAGCTGTAGTAGTTGTAATAGTAGTAGTATGGGATTGTGTTATACATTCACTAGATTGAGCTGTAGTAGTTGTAATAGTAGTAGTAGTGGATTGTGTTATACATCCATTAGATGGAGCTGTAGTAGTTGTAATAGTAGTAGTAAGGGATTGTGTTATACATCCACTAGATATAGCTGTAGTAGTAGTAATAGCAGGAGTTGTTAGGAGTTGTGTTATACATCAATTAGATGGAGTTGTGCTAAAGGGAATTTGATACAATGACTAACCAATATTGTTCCATATAAAAAGGGCGCATCGGATTATAAGGTGCACTGCAGGTTGGTTTTTGAGTCTTTCGCCTTATACTGCGGTATATGTCTTTGGTTTGCAGTCACCGAAATAAGCACCAGTGCTCCAGAAAATAAATGGAAGGTGTTCACAGAGATATGCTGCCTAGCACAGGTGTGCACGGCTGCGTGCATCAATTCCAAGCCCAAAAGTTCCTGTTGACTCCATTAGTCAGGACATGTGGTTAGTCCACTTCTAACACAGAAAACTCCTCCGAACCCTAGAGTCTCCGCTCATCCCCCCGTTACCTTTCCAATTCACCTCATCGCCTCAGCAAATCTCTGTATCCTTTCCTCTCATCCAATACATTATTCATTCCCATGTTCACAGGCTTTCTCCCATCTTGTGCTTGATCAATAAAACATACCTGTGTGCTTGTTCCCTCACCTCTCCATCCACACGCCTTCTTCTTAAAGCCAAAATAGGGTGGCCATGTAGAGCAGATGAAGCAGCATAGCTGAATGGCCTTTTCAGCTTAGAATAAATTGACCTTGCATGAGAACAAATATAAAAGTTCATTTGAGGGAAGCAAAATTACTGTGGACACATCAGGACTACTCAATCCCACCCATGGAGGTGCAAATGTATCTAAATAAATCCACACCGTAATGTCACAACTCTCATAATGTAATTATACAATGCAAAACACTCATGCTTTTGGATAAATTTAAACTAAAAAATGTAACAAAGCATAACTCAACTGTGCCACGTACATCACGTGGACGCCTGAAGCTCGTGGATATGATGCTGTCTATCTATAATTTGTAGGCAGCATTGTGCCAGGGAAGCTGTAATTCTAACAGGCAGTGAATGGTTTCGATCCACTGACCTCTGAGCCCACCCAGCATGCTTTGCTGAGCCACTCTGCTTTTTCTTACAAAACACTTGAAATGTTCATTGCTTTGTAACGACAAGTATCAAGAGAAATCCAGGATCAATTGGTCAAAGCCTCTGAAACCACTGATTTGCCTGGATTTCTGGGAGTGTGGCTTTGCTGTCCAATTTCCATTCTCATAGGAGGTTGTCACTTAGCTCATTCTGTCAGGAAAAGTCATGTTTCCATAACAAGGAATTAATGGAGATAATTTAAAAAAATGAGGATGAAGCGGTTCAGAAAATGAGAGGAGATGAGATGAGAAATGTTTGGAGCAGAAAATGGTTTTGAACATTGGACAGGACACATTGCTTTTTTTTTTTTTAAGAAATGACGTGAATTGTTCACTGCTGTGCACTGTGAACTCCACAATTGATTGTTCTGGGCTTGTGATGGCACTAGATTGTCATCATTTCATGTTGTGTTGCTAAGCAATCCAAGTTGCTGCATTCAGTTTTCAGTCTCTTTTTTGAGGAGCCGCCACATTGCAATAATGTTTTAAGTTCATTTTCGCAAACCAAAAAAATACATAAATAAGTGGGCACTTATGTAAAGCAACTGCATCACTTGCAAGAGAGATTATTTGTCCATGGCCTGCAGAAAATTATGTAACTCTATGTAGCAAACTATGGTTTCGATCCATTGTAGTATGGGTTATGGACACATTTCGTGCAGTATGTATGTTACCACTGAATTTCTTGGATTGCAGGGAGTTTGGCCAAGTGGTTTAGGGTGCTGAAGGGAAAACATGTGGGAACTGTAAGTAGCATAGAACAGTTATGATCCATTGATCTCTGGGTTATGGGGCCATTTCGGTTCACCTGTGGCACTCTGCTTGCGGATACTGCTAGAATTTTTCTTAGGTACTGTGGCTGAGAAGTTGAAAACATTCAGGTTGCACTCGCTTAGGAGGCGAAGGTTCAAATCCTGCCACCAAAGTCAACCCTTCCTTAGAAAATGACTCCAGATAATGGCTACTCAAAGCAAGTCAAACACGTACAAGTGAGGTTGTCTGATAGTGTTTTGCTTGCCGCGTTCTGTCAAAAAGAAAAAACACTTTAACATTAAGTAGCAGATAATGGTTTCTCTCCATTGAGCTCTGGGTTATGGTCCCAGTGCGCTTCCTCTGCCCCACTCTGCTTTTTCTAAGAAAAAAACATGAATTGTTCACCGATGTGTAGAAACAAGTAGCAAGGGAAATCCAGATTTTTATAGGCTCGTGACACCATTGGATTTTTTCGATATGTTTCAGGTAGTGTGGCCAAGAAAAGAAAAACACAACTCTATGTAGCAGAGAATGATTTTGACCCATTGACCTCTGGGTGATGGGCCCAGCACAATTCCATTGCACAATTCTCCTTTGTCTCAGTAAACACATGATTTTCTCACTGCTGTAAACAAAAAATAAGAATAAATAAATTAGCTTTATAGAGGGGTAGAGTCTGCATCTTTTTAAAATTCATTTCATTGAATACCTGTTTCATTAACCATTTATCAATTCATGAATTTATAGAATATAAAAAACAATAATGGTTAATATTAAGAAACTTATTTCTGGTATAGGACACACTTTTATATCCAATATAATATACCTATATTGTGTGTATAATATTGTGGCCTACAATACATGACCGTCAATGTCATTAACATCTATTTGGATGCCAGTTCTTTATAATAATAATAATAATAAATTATTAGATTATGTATTTATGTATTTATATTTTTTATTCGCAAAATGAGTCACATCTTATAAAGGGGTGATAATAATTCTATGGTTTTCAAGACTGTTAAAATATATTTACATTTATAAATCTGGTCTGTGTGGCACACTTCATAGGATAGAGAGTAGTGTAGTACATTGACGTGTAACACCACAACGGCCATCATATGTGTACTTACGAAACAATACAAATACTAATTGTTTGTCTATAAATGAGGCAGGGTAATCCCGTATTCATGATAGTAGATTTACTGTGTTTTAGAGCTCAATCTAGTTGCTCTTGGAGTCACACACACGCACATCATGAAAACATGCGAACGGGTATGGCCTTAAATCTTAATTCTAAAAAACCCAACCACAGTCCAATTTCTAAAGTGCAATGTTAACCTCGGAAATAATTTATAAAATATCACTATTTTATCATTCTCCCCCGAGCAATGTGTTGATATAAACATATCGTGCTGCATCCACTCACTTTCTGTGTCCTTGCAGCTAAAAATAATGAGCATCCCCTTTGTAAGTTCCCACAAGACAAATTCCCTTTTTTTCCATCTCGCTCTTCTAACACATGAATGTGCTGTCCATACAGTCCATAAAAACTCATCTACAGGATTCTTGCCCTAAAGGAGGATAGTGAGCGTGTTACACATGAACAAGCGCCCTGAGCAGTGCTTTGCTCAAGGGCATATCGACATTGCCCAGGAATTAAATTGGCTCCTCTTCAACAAGTAGTCCTAATTTCCTGATCCATCCATCCGTCCATTTTCCATAACTCTAATCTGGCCTGAGTCTATTCCATCTGCCGGGAAAAAATAAACGGAAGACTGCATCTTCGACTCAATGCTGGACAGTCATACATCGACCATTTAATACACATGCAGACTATTCACCCTCAGCTTCAGATTTATTGAAAGTGTCTTGACTCGCATAGAAACGGATGCAAAGTAAGTCTCACTTAAATATAAAAAGTTGGAAAACGTTAATTATGCATGATTCCCTTTGGATTATATTAGCATCTAGACATGACAATAAAAAAGAAAGCAACTTGTGCCTCAAGTGTGTGGAAAAAGAATAACAATATAAATGAATTCATCTGCCAATGTAGGTCACATTAGCCATTTAAATATTTTTTTCCGTGCACCAAAACAACTGAGATCATGTGATAAGGGGCATTCATTACATTATTAAAGAAACACTCCAGTGCAAGTTAACAATAACAAAATATTTTATTAGCTTAAATAAAATAATGTTGTTAACTACACTGCCAAATTTGAATAATTGGAAAAAATAACTATACATAATTTAAGCGTGCCCACAGACTAGGGGCAAATGTCTTCTTGTTACCATAGCTTCTCACAACCTGAATGATACATTGTGTTTCCTTGGAAAAAATGTACCACCCCAGCAAGGGTTTCTGAACACGAGAAAGAGTATCTCTCACGTCAGCGGCACTTAGTCAAAGTGAAACAATGGGGTGCCGTTTCTAAAGCTACATGCTGCAAACGATGGCAACATTTTGTCACGATGTTGAAAATGTGTGAACATTTTAGAGTGCATTTCTTGCACACTTACCAGAATATTTTGCTAAGTCAAACTTTATTTCTAAATATCAAGTGTTACACTTAAATGTTTAAATCAATTTTCCATACTGCTTATCCTCACAAGCGTTGGGGGGGGGGGGGTTGGGAGGCCTTTGGGTGCTTCAACCCTATATATATATATATATATATATAATTTTAGTGCACATACATATATATGTATATATATATAAATATATATATATATGTATATGTATATATATGTATGTATATATATGTATGTATGAGTTGAATTTGTTCGTAAGTTGCTCAGTGCTATATTTTGTATTACAATTTGTTTAAGGCCTATATAAGTATATTGAAGGTTTATATAAGTGCATTTGTATGTTTACAGCTTGTATAAGTAACACGCATTGGTTTGTACTGAAAAAACATTTAATAACATGGAGAGAATACACACAGTACTGTATACATACATTAGAGAGAGAGAGAGAGAGAGATTTACTAGACCTGGCCGAAAGAAGCTACCTAATGACGATTGCAGTTTTCTTTTTTTAATCATAAATGATGCGGTAGCACTGTATGGCATCATTCAATTGATTTGCAAACTTTGTGCAACGTTCAATATTTGGGTCCTGCTGCTCGATCTTTATGTTTATAAATGGTACTGACGGTCGAACGATTCAAGTTGTATTCACGTGCAACGCTCACCACTTTCTCACGCGCATCAAGCTTCGTTATTATTGCCACTCATTTCAAATGAAATGGCTTGCCTCTTCCTTGCACCTCCCTCAATAGAAGCCTTTCGCTTTTCACCAACCATCTTGAATAATGGATGCATGAGATATTTAATGATAAAAATGAAAAAGGGTCTTTGCGTACTGGAGATATGTTCACGCACTTCCGCACTGCAACGAACTGGGCAGAGGAAGGTAGATGCTGGGTTCGTCCAGACGCTCCCCTACTTACGAACATTCAACTTACGAACAACGGTACATACGAACATGTCTGCAAATTGCGTTTAAGTCCAAAAATGTTCGCAAGTCCAATTTTGTATTTCGCGCCTTTTTCGGAGTAGTACTTCTTTCCGCCGCTAATACCGACGCCTGGCGCTGTGAGAGCTCAGCTCACCCAGCATCTACCTTCTTCTTCGTTGCAATGCGGAAGTGCGTGAATGTATCTCCAGTGTGCAAATAATCTTTTTCATTTGTATCATTAAATATCTCATGCATCCAATATTGAATATGGTTGGTAAAAAGCTAAAGGCTTCTATTGAGGGAGTTGCAAGGAAGAGGCAAGCCATTTCATTTGAAATGAGTGGCAATAATAACGAAGCTTGATGCGCGTGAGAGTGGTGAGCGTTTCACGGGCATTGAATCGTTCGACCGTCAGTACCATTTATAAACAGAAAGATCGAGCAGCAGGACCCAAATATTGAACGTTGCACAAAGTTTGCAAATCAATTGAATGATGCCATACAGTGCTACCGCATCATTTATGATGAAAAAAAGAAGAAAACTGCAATCGTCATAAGGTCGCTTCTTTTGGCCAGTTTCTAATACATAAATCTCTCTCTCTCTCTCTACAGTACTGTACATATTCTCTCCATTTTATTAAATGTTTTTTTTTTCAGTACAAACCAATGCGTGTTACTTATACAAGCCTTAAACATACAAATGCACTTATATAAACCTTCAATATACTTATATCGGCCTTAAACATAAATTATAATACAAAATATAGCACTGAATCAACTTACAAACAAATTCAACTTATGAACAATCGCTCGGAACCAATTGCGTTCGTTAAGGCTTTTTTTCTTAAAAAATGACATAGTATTGTAAGGCTTTTTTCTTAAAAGAAACGACATAGTATTGTAAGGCTTTTTTTCGTAAAAAACGACATAGTATAGTAAGGCTTTTTTCTTAAAAAAACAACATAGTATAGGCTTTTTTCTTTAAAGACGACATAGTATAGTAAGGCTTATTTTCTTTAAAAACGACACAGTATAGTAAGGCTTTTTTGTCTTTAAAAACGACATAGTATAGTAAGGCTTTTTATTTACAAAAAAGACCATGTATAGTAAGGCTTTTTTCTTAAAAAATGACCATGTATAGTAAGGCTTTTTTGTTTAAAAAAGACCATGTATAGTAAGGCTTTTTTTCTTAAAAAACGACATAGTATAGTAAGGCTTTTTTTCCTAAAAAAACGACATAGTATAGTATGGCTTTTTTCCCCCAAAAAAACGACATAGTATAGCATGGCTTTTTTTCTTGAAAAACGACATAGTAGAGGAAGGCTTTTTCCCTAAAAAACGACATAGTATAGTATGGCTTTTCCCCCTAAAAAACGACATAGTATAGTATGGCTTTTTTCCTTTAAAAAACGACATAGTATAGTATGGCTTTTTTTCTTAAAAAACGACATAGTATAGTAAGGCTTTTTTTCTTAAAAAACGACATAGTATAGTATGGCTTTTCCCCCCTAAAAAACGACATAGTATAGCATGGCTCTTTTTCTTGAAAAACGACATAGTAGAGGAAGGCTTTCCCCCCTAAAAAACGACATAGTATAGTATGGCTTTTTTCCTTTAAAAAACGACATAGTATAGTAAGGCTTTTTTTCCTAAAAAACGACATAGTATAGCATGGCTTTTTTTCTTGAAAAACGACATAGTATAGTAAGGCTTTTTTTCTTTAAAAAATGACATAGCAAGTAAGGCTAAGAGAGTCGGAGAATAAATCTGACTTCTGATTCTTCACCTTCTAGTTGTTGCTGTGGTCCACTGGCAAAATCATTGGGTCAGAACATGAGGCGGGAATCAGGAGTGAGTTCAATTCCACTCGTTGCAATTCTCAAATTGTTTATTGAGGTAATGAAAAGGATAAATACAACTTCCAACTTTACTGTGGTGCAGTGGCAAAGACAATGGGTCAGAACTTCAGGTGGACTCAAGTTCAAATCAGAAGTGAGTTTGATTCCACTCTTTGCAATTCTCAAATTGTTTATTGAGGTAATGAAAAGGATAAATATAACTTCCAATCACTTCATTTCAGAAGACACTGTGGTCCAGTGGCAAGAACAATGGGTTGAAATTGAAGTTGGACACAAGTTCAAATCTGGAGTGAGTTCAAGTCCACTCTTTGCAAATCTCAAATTGTTTATTGAGGTGATGAAAATGATAAATATAACTTCCAATCATCTCATTTCAGAAGTCACTGTGGTCCAGTGGCAAAGACAATGGGTCAGACAGACCTCAAGTTAGTGGATTTGACTGCCATGTGGGAGATGGGGTTCGAATCCCGCTCTCGTTTGACTAATCACTACACCAGTAGTTCAGTAAATGGGTAATCCTTTTTTCATTCAAATAAAGACTTAGTCATTTTTTTCAGCAAAACAATATTTCCGGTCAGCCGAATTCCGGTCAGCCTACGGCTGACCGGAAGACAGTTGGGAGGGGGGGTTCCTGGTGGTGTTCGACAGTCGGCCTTCGGCCGACTGCCGACACCATACAGTCGTTGGCTGGCGACACCGGGACGTGAACCCTCGACACCCACGTCGCAGGCAGGTGACTTACCCACTACACCACGAGGCGGCCCGCCTATACATGATTGGAAGTTATATTTATCCTTTTCATTACCTAAATAAACGATTTGAGAATTGCAAAGAGTGGAATTGAACTCATTCCTGATTTGAACTTGAGTCCACCTGAAGTTCTGACCCATTGTCTTTGCCACTGGACCACAGTGACTTCTGAAATGATGTGATTGGAAGTTATATCTATCCTTTTCATTACCTCAATAAACAATTTGAGAATTGCAAAGAGTGGAATTGAACTCATTCCTGATTTGAACTTGAGTCCACCTGAAGTTCTGACCCATTGTCTTTGCCACTGGACCACAGTGACTTCTGAAATGATGTGATTGGGAGTTATATCTATCCTTTTCATTACCTCAATAAACAATTTGAGAATTGCAAAGAGTGGAATTGAACTCATTCCTGATTTGAACTTGAGTCCACCTGAAGTTCTGACCCATTGTCTTTGCCACTGGACCACAGTGACTTCTGAAATGATGTGATTGGAAGTTATATCTATCCTTTTCATTACCTCAATAAACAATTTGAGAATTGCAAAGAGTGGAATTCAACTTCGGTCCACCTGAAGTTCTGACCCATTGTCTTTGCCACTGGACCACAGTGACTTCTGAAATGATGTGATTGGAAGTTATATCTATCCTTTTCATTACCTAAATAAACAATTTGAGACTTTCAAAGAGTGGAATTGAACTCATTCTTGATTTGAACTGGAGTCCACCTGAAGTTCTGACCCATTGTCTTTGCCACTGGACCACAGTGACTTCTGAAATGATGTGATTGGAAGTTATATCTATCCTTTTCATTACCTCAATAAACAATTTGAGAATTGCAAAGAGTGGAATTGAACTCGAGTCCACCTGAAGTTCTGACCCATTGTCTTTGCCACTGGACCACAGTGACTTCTGAAATGATGTGATTGGAAGTTATATCTATCCTTTTCATTACCTCAATAAACAATTTGAGAATTGCAAAGAGTGGAATTGAACTCGAGTCCACCTGAAGTTCTGACCCATTGTCTTTGCCACTGGACCACAGTGACTTCTGAAATGATGTGATTGGAAGTTATATCTATCCTTTTCATTACCTCAATAAACAATTTGAGAATTGCAAAGAGTGGAATTGAACTTGAGTCCACCTGAAGTTCTGACCCATTGTCTTTGCCACTGGACCACAGTGACTTCTGAAATGATGTGATTGGAAGTTATATCTATCCTTTTCATTACCTCAATAAACAATTTGAGAATTGCAAAGAGTGGAATTGAACTCGAGTCCACCTGAAGTTCTGACCCATTGTCTTTGCTACTGGACCACAGTGACTTCTGAAAGTTTCAGTTTCTAATACATAAATCTCTCTCTCTCTCTCTACAGTACTGTACATATTCTCTCCATTTTATTAAATGTTTTTTTTTTCAGTACAAACCAATGCGTGTTACTTATACAAGCCTTAAACATACAAATGCACTTATGTAAACCTTCAATATACAGTGGTACCTCGAGATACGAGCTTAATCCGTTCCGTGACTGAGCTCGTATGACAAGTTACTCGTAACTCGAGGTAAAGTTTCCCATTGAAATGAATGGGAAACAAATTAATTCGTTCCAACTCTCTGAAAAAAACACCAGAAACAGGATATTGGATTGAAAAAAAAGTTTTATTTCTTATAATTCGCCATATATTGACAAAGTAATAAATAACGAGTGGTTTAATAGAAATAAAGTGTTTAATCTAACTAAAATTGGGCAGATTTCGCCGAGGGGACAGGGGCACAAAAGGGGCGGGGGGCTTCGTTTTTTTTCTTCCACAAAACGCACTCGTAAACGGAACAAACACTCCACCCTCACGTTCGCTATCGATGGGCTGTTTGCTGTCGTACTATTCCCTTCAAAATATTCCGAAAATGATGCACACAAATGTCCTCACAATCGAATAACGCACGACGAGCAGCAGTCTTTTATCAGCGATCGCGCCGCTGCTCATGTTGTTGTTGTTGTTGGGCCACCTCAGGCGCTTGAGGATTACCCTCAGCAGCGCTAGAGCTGTCACTGGAACGCGGATTAGTTCATCCAGGGGGTAGCCGGAGGTGTGGGGCAGTGCGAATATCTCCGGCTGGATGAAAAACGTAGGGCGCCACGTTCCTGGGTGGCAGCTCTGGGTGGTTTTGTTGGATTCGCATGGGATCTTCGGGGGCGCTGGCTAGCGGCTCCTTTTAGCTTGTAGCATCTGTGTTCGCATCCCCTCGAACGGCGCCTAGTGCCATTGCCTGTCGGCGTTGTGCGCACGAGTATACTTCATTACCCAGAAAGCCCTCTTTTCACCGCGCATGCGCGTTGTGCGTTTCCTGGTCTGAATAGCTCATCCGGTGCTCGTAAATATTGTTATACACGAAAGATATGCCAAAAAAAATGCCATGGCAACCTGGCTTGGTCGCATCACGAAACTTTGACCGCATCACGGGCGAATTATTCGATCGAAATTTCCCCCGTAAGACGAGCATTCCGTATGACGAACGGTCGTATGACGAGGTACCACTGTACTTATATCAGCCTTAAACATAAATTATAATACAAAATATAGCACTGAATCAACTTACAAACAAATTCAACTTATGAACAATCGCTCGGAATCAATTGCGTTCGTAAGTAGGGGAGCGTCTGTATACCAATAAAAACCCATTATTCGCAAATCGTCTTCACTGTAGAACCCTATTAAAATGGTACGCATAAGGGGACTTCAAATATGGCTCTTCGTAACAGTTCACGTCCTCCATCAAACCACCGATTTGGCCACTAAGTGAAATATCATACACTCGAACCAACTGTTCCCCGTTACCTGATGGATGCATATTACCAACACGCGTACCAACAACCGGGCTCTACTACTTGTACAATATAAAGCCTTGAGAAAATCAGAGCCAAAAAGTCCTCAAGGCCTTTCTCCTCTATTCAGTTAAAGATTCTTCTCAACAACTTAGGTAAATATACACAATTGCCAATATGCCTTGTTTGAACCTAGAAACACAGCTTAGAAATTTTATTGGCAGTGCTTCACAACAGTGGTCCTGCTAGTTGTACCCTTGACGCCACTGTGTTCCTCCTCATTATTTTCTCCCATTTTGCCAGGAATTAGAAATAAATAACAAGCAGCCACGGGCGATGGGATTGTTGTATACTGCACTATTGCTCCTTATTCCAATTTTAACTTTATTGCTCTTTGTCTGTTTTAACCTTAGAATAGTCATGTTTTACTTGCACAGTTTTTGTATGCCAAGTAACCTGCCAATAACTGTTACTCATGAGATGATAAATGAACAGAAAATATCTGTAAGTAAACGTAGGACAAAATATTCAACGAAGATAGTTCATGTTCAATGAATGCTACAGGTATGTATGTACAGTTTCATTCAAGTGTTTGTGCAGAATTAGAAAAATCCTAAGTAAGGGATAACAAGTATACTGTATGTCTCTGGTGGAAATACCATGTCTCTCCTGTGGTCAATTGGCAAAATAATTGCAGCGATGCAATGAGATGTAACGCCTGAATTAAATAATGACACAATTTGCACATGTCATTTACCGTCGAGGATTTCCAACAAGAATAATGCGTTATGAGCGATCCGGCAAATGATTCGATTTCAATTCATTTGTCTTATATTTACCTTCTCAAAACAACTAATGCCAGTCATAAAGTGGCTAGTAAAAAAGAATTCTAAAAAATTGATTTGCCATAGATGGTCCCAGTGAATGAAAGGTAGCACGTCAGGCTCACAGCTCTGGGGTCCTGGGTTCAAATCCAGGTTGATCCACCTGTGGGGACTTTACATCCTCTCTGTGTGGTTTTTTTCCCCGGGTACTCCAGTTTCCTCCCACATTCCAAAAACATGCATGGTAGGCTGGTTGGATAATCTAAATTGCCGTTAGTTATGAGTGTGAGCGTGAATGGTTATTAGTCTCCTCATGCACTGAGATTGACTGACACCAATATAGGGTGGATCAGCTCCAGCACCCCCTGCGACCCTAGTGAGGATAAAGCAGTTCAGAAAATGAATGAATGATTTGGCATACAACTGACAAAGTCACACAAAATTCATTCATTCGTTTTCTGAACCGCTAGTTTCACTAGACCCAAACTCTTGCAAGGCATGCATTTTTATTTTCTCTTTTGATATTTAGGCTAATTGGGACCTGATGAGTGTAAAAACAAAGAATGATCTTTTTACATGATGTAGTTTCTGAGAAAAATGATGTCCACATCGTAAGTGGACACCAGGCCCTTGTATTTGAAAGTTTAACATTGTAGTCTTTGACAACCAAAACTGTGATGTCCACACATGTGGACACCAGGTCACAGGCGGGTTGTGTTTCTAACCTAAAAATGGCCAAATGGGTCTCTGTACTTACGACACTTGGTGTCCAATCAGCCTACCATGCATGCTTTTGGAATGTGGGAGGAAACCCACACAGGCCCAGGGAGAACATGCAAACTCCACGCAGGTGGACGTGACCTGGATTTGAACCCAGGACCCCAGAGCTGTGAGCCTGACGCGCTAACCACTCGCCCCACCAGGCTTCTGCTTCCGGATGTTTGTTTTCATATTCAAGCATTTAACCAATCACATTTAAGCCATTCTTTGTTGCCAGGGTCAGAAATCTATCTGGAGGCCTTCACAATCAGTTCTGCAGGCCCTATATCTTGCTCGTAAGGACGAGACACTGCACATGTGCTTAATTTGCACAGCTGCGTCGATAATAGGGGTAACCACGCCCACATTGTCCCGCCATATTGAATGTGGAAAAGGTGGTGGCTTGGTTACCACGCTCCACGAGATGGTTTGTCCTTCCAGATCAATGTCTATGTTTTAAAGATGACGTAGTACAGTTGTGATGTTTGTGGTCTTGATGCTATAAAACAGTGTGTATACTACAATGAAACTAATGCAGCTTTAAACTCAAAAAGGGATGCTATAGTTCATTTATTCATTTTCTGAACCGCTTTATCCTCACTAGGGTCACGGAGGGTGCTGGAGCCTATCCCAGCTGACTTAGGGCCCTGGCTCTCAACGCTGCTATACAACCAGGGACACACATTTAAAGTCTGAACTTGGTATTGAGCCACAATCATTTGTCATCAGTGAATCAATAATTTAACTTCCTATGGTACAGTATGCATAGACGTGTACCTGTATAAAAGAACATGTCTATATTCAACACAATACATCATTTGGGTGCCAAGTTACATTTGGTGTTCCAATTCAACCGTAAATAGACATGGGCCCTATTTTTTTATAGATACATGATGAATGCGGTGTGTGACTTTACAGAAGTTTATCTCTAAACTCCCAGAGGAGTTTTCACGAGACTAGGCAGGGATTCAAGTCAGAACAGGAAATTGGTTGAAGACCCACCACAGCAAAACAAAGGCACACCATTCTGAGGACAAAAATAGATCAGAACTGGCACGAAACTTCTTCTCACAAGCGGCATTCACCATTCATGTTCAAATAGGAACGGCGAGAAATAAAGATGGAAGAAAAAAATTTAGATTTGCGGTATCATAGACTTCAAGGTAAACACAGACATGAATTCAAGCTAAGTGAATGGGAAATTCTCATCTTTGGCCCCATTTTTAAGCTGCTCCTCATCATAGTCTAAACTAGAGCTTTCTAATTACCTACACCAAGAAAGATGACTGGCTATAACTGTCTAAAAAAGGCTACAGTAATTGATAACCCATTAAATTTAAAAACAAATTTAACCAGGATGTGCATAATCATAGAGTTATAACTATAAATATTTAATTGTAAAAAGAGCAACAATTGTTGAGCACCTTGCTTACCAAAAGTGCTTATCAAAAGCTTCTTGCTCTACAGGTTTTGAAGTATTCAAATATCTTAACATAACAAAAATATATCGTAAAAAGACAAGTTTCTTAAATTACTAAATAAAAGGTTCTTTGATAAATTAGGGTCATTAAAAGCAATAACAACAAAGGCGACAGAGCAACAGTACTAAAGCAAATGTTTAATAGAACAAAGAAAACATCACTGAGACAAAATATCTATAAATCTATCATAGATTTTTTTTCACACTTTAATAATAACCTTAGACGTGTAAAGCGCCTCATTTCAACTGTGGCATGAAAAGGTCTGAACAGTCACAACGTGCGAAAAAGACCTGTTTTTTGCTAAGGAAAATGTTTTCTATTTTGAAGTCACACATTATTCCACACAGGCAGCCACGAACATTCAGGACAGTCTCTTGGTTTTGGTCTTTTATTAATTTTTTTATTGGACGCTAAGGTTTGCCAGGAGCTTTATTTGACAATGAAGAGTTCAATTTAGGTGCACCTTCAAGAACACATCCCCCTGACAAACCTGCCAGCACACATTGCTTATTTATAATTATTTACACTTCAGCAAGTACCAAACACTTGTTTTCTCGTTTATCTCCCGAGGAGCAGCAATCTTTCCGTGTCTGCGGGGCGTGAAATGCTAGTGGATCCTTGTCAGTTCCTCCACAATCTTAATGACCTCGTCCACTGTGGCTTCACGCTTCATGCCGCTGCCGTCATCGATCTGGAATTGAACCACATCAATAGGTGGGTCATCATACGTGAGGCACACCTTAGCTACAGTGGTTATGGCATAAAGGAAAAAAAAACATGGAAAACCAAGGGTAGCTTCGCTTCATTGATTTTACCTTATAGAGAATACAAGCGGGGGGCCCGGCTTTGCCGGTCCCACCTGCTTGTTTAGAACCAGAAGACAATTGTTGCGCTATTTTAAAAAATGGGTTAGATGAGAAAGGAAAATTTCAGTTACACGCATACGACCCCCACAGCTGATATTGCCCCTGCTAAGTCCAAATCCTCAGTAATAGGCATCTGAGCATGGTTTATGTAACCATGATATAGATGCAGAATCATGAGTCCCACAGAGGTGGAAGCCTCGCCACTAGTTTGGAATGCAGAAGATTGTGCTGTCATCTTGGTTCACTTTAATTGTTTACGCCTTTTCCAACTCGATACGAAATGAGAACTCCTCTTTTTTGGCATAATTGGTGAAAATGACGGTGCAAACGTATGTAAAGTATGCAAAAAAGGAATGCATATTATATACAGAATCAGGAGTATGCCTTTTAGGAAAAAGTACGGGAAAAGTCACGGCCAATTTCAAAAGAAAGGCTGACGAATTTTACCCATTTATGCAATGTTTGGGTGTCATTTTTGGTAAAACATTGTAAATCAAATTGAAAATATGCCGAAAATAAATACTGACACAAAAGCAGTGCTGTTGCGTAGTTCATGCCACTAACTTCAAGCAGAAAGGACTAAGTGAAAGCACTCCAGTGTGCACTGAAGAAAGTATGGATTTTGGAATCGTCCCAGAGAGTAATGCTTAAAACCACCACAAGAGAGCAAAAAGCTAACATATTTGTGGTGAGCGATAATACTTGCAAATGCTCAAAGCTTGAGTTTACACACTTAGAGACGGTGAAGAAATTCAATCACTCGTCTATTAGGATCCGGCAGCCGTTTCTGGCCACCATAAAAAACATTCAACTCTCTATGTTGCACGGTTTGAACAAAGATAGCGAGAGAATCTCAACATACACACACACACACCCATAAATCACGCTTCATAAGGATTATAGAAAACATAACAGTTTTGGATTCTGCACCATATATTTGTCTAAAAACAGCCGTCAATTCTCAGACAATAAAAACTGCACCTGTATGTGTTATCTGTCATTAAAAAAAACAAGATTAGATGCGGCCACAGCCATATTTTGGACCCAATGAGGAACCCATCTACAACCTTGAATATGTATATGTTTATGTTAGTTTATGGCCACTATTTGGGAAATGCTGCTGTTGGCCATCTGGATACTAAATTTGCCTTCAATGTTTGGCCAAGGTAAAACATTATCATGTCGATGCTTGTCCGTTCCCAAAGTTTGAAGAATTTAATATTTTATGGGGTTAGTGTCTGAATAAATGTCATCTGAATATAAATGCAAACAATCTTGCCTACCTGTAACGTACTGACAACCTCCTGCATCTTGGCTCTACCTAGATCCAGGAAACTCTCAATCAGATCGCCGTCGATAAATCCCGTGGCCTGATCAGTCTTCCGTTCCGTGTGGAAGGACCTCCAAGTGCAGTCACGTCAAGGTTAATCAATACAAGGCGGCCGCTCGGCCTAAAGATTTTACGTACGGGATAAATAACACTTGCATGATGTCGGGTTTATTTAAAAGTGTCCTATAAATAAGAAAGATTATAATATTCTGTAAAATGATTATATCCAGTTTAAGTGATCTACTATGGTCTTTCTAATCTCAGCTGCTAAATTGCTAATGTACAAAACTGCCATATTTCTTTAGACATTTTTAATATCACATTGCGCGCACACAGTGCTTCGATCTATGTACTTGCTAAATGTGTGGGCACTGTTTATTTGCTGCATCTTTTATTCTAAACAGATGGCAAGCGTACACGCCCGCACAAAAAGGATATAAGCTGTGTTCTATTTTGCCCACACTTTTGATGACTTTGTTTAGGCGGTTCTGAAGGTCCAAAAGAAGGCTGTACCATCCTTCAGACAATGAGGTCACCAGTCCTAACACCCACACACAAGAAAAAAGGAAAGAACACATGCAGTATTTAGGAGGGTGGACTTACCACGCGCGTGTCAGTAAAAGTACATTAGTATCAGCATCCAGAGTATCAAACATAATAATGACTTTTCACGCAGTGAGGGGGGGGAAAAACCTTGTCAGAGCAAGTCGTGTAATGGAACGCAAACACCTCCTATGATAAATAAGTGAAAGAATCTTTAGTCGCTTGGCGTTTCCCATAATGCAAGTTTCATGCTTGTATGCCAAAACTAGTCTTTGCAGAGTGAAAAGTAACATTATTTCACAAATTTGAATAATTCATTGTGATTTCCTGTTAAATTTTACAGTCCCAAGCCTTTGAGAGTGTGCAGTATACATACATTTCTGTGAACTGGATAAAACTGAAGTTCTCCAACTTCTGCATTATTCCAAAAGACTGTGGCGCATTATTGAAATATATACAGCTATTTCAAGTTGACTACCACAAGATCGAGCTGGAGTTTGTGAGGGCTTACATATCATATAATAACTTTTCACATGTTCATCTTTACAAAAACAGCATACAATGTGGTACGTAAGTGGCCTGGGTCGGAGAAAACACGATAAAGGTTGTCTGCCCAAAAAGATTCTTAAAGGCCAGACGTACAACCTGCTTGTACAATGTCCTTACAGCAACACTGTACAGTACTTAGATTTCTATGATCAAATTGCACACAGTCCAATAACGATGCTAACGTGTACTGGTAATCTGGTGAAGGATAGACTGTCATCTGCTTGACGAGTCTTTCATGCATGTTGCAGTTTGCTTTCCAGATATTAATCAATTGATAAACAAAGAACAATAAGTAAATAAATAGTGAACTACTCTATGATGCGACAGAGCTGGCAATAATTCAATCTTGTCGCGATCATAAGTTATCTACCTCTGAGCAAGTAAACATGGAAAGTTTACTTCAGTTTGTCTGTTGGCCTTTGGACTTTCCCCAGAAGCATCAGATACATCATAGTCTCAACAGTTTCCAGGGACGATAAGGCTAAGAGCATGATTTTTCTTCCAAACACCAAATGGCAGCATTTTAACTCAAGTGTACAGAGATGGTTCTCATTTGCTCCTCTCCGACTTAAAGAGTTTGAGAAACCACACCGGTGAGAAGGCGATTGTAAGATTGATCTTTCAGCTGCTGGCTATTGGGGACATTTTTAAGTTTTCAAAATAGAAAATGTTTTCTAAGGGCTTCTTTGAGACTATTATCAGGCCTCCTGTATGCAATTGTTCACTTGGATATAAATGAAGACACTGGTGACAAAACTCGTGTTAAATTGAATTGATATTTGTGTGGCAGTGCTTACCAATCATGCCGTTGACTGTGCCAAACAGAACAGATCCTTGGGTGGGTGTGGAACTTTCTCCCAAGTTCTGCAGTACCAGCGAGCCGTGGCAGAAGACATTAACAAATTCTCCAAGGTGGAAGAGACCCACTTCCTGTAAGTGCTGCCGCTCCTCATCTGTAGTAGCCGCACTGATATAAAGAATGGCTTGTCAGACTCTCACACTTGTAACAGGACATGTTGACAAGGGGGAAAATGGAAAACCTGGAATTCCAATGAGGGGCTTTGAAAAGACATCAAAAGAAATAAAGTAGACGGTCTTGAAATGTGTTGAGGCAATTGATTCATCTCAAGACAAACATGACGACCAGAGCTATGATAGGCTTTCGTAAAGGTCAGAAAATAGCAGCGGAAATGGATAACCAGGTGAGGGGGAGTGGATAGAGTAGCACGGCAAGAAAAGTGTTACAGAAATAAAAGGTCAATAAGATTGAGTGCTACTGCCTGAGATATAAAATGGCTAAAATGTGGTGGCATGATTCAAATCAATTTTCACAGAATAATCTCAGCACGATAGTAATGTTAAACTTATGAGAACCAATCTTCTAAATTCAATGTCTCAAAGAAAAAAAAACTAAAGAAAAAGAACAACAACAAAAAAGTAATACCACAATGGATATAGTCATACCTCTACTTACGAATGCCTCTGGGTGCAAATTTTTCAGGTCTCAAAAGCTTTTTATATGCAAATGAGTGCCTCGAGATACGAAAAAGATTCAAGTTACGAAATCCCCCAAAAAGTAAATGCATTTCCTTATCTGTTATTTTATTTTGAAAATATTGTCGCGGATACGTTGATTCTCACTTCAGAACCCCGCTCCACTCTACTGGGATCTCATGGGCTGTCTCACAAAAACCACTATCCATCTTTCAAGATTCTCTCTTACATACCTGTCAACCTCGGTTAAATGCTCCCCTTATTAATGATTGCAATTCCCCTTAAGCGAGAAAAAAAACGTACAAATGCAACGCGGTACATATTTACACATAGGGCACACATTCATTCATTCGTTTCTGAACTGCTTTATCCTCACTCTAAAAGTCTAAAATTTACTACAAAATGCGCGGCATTTTGACGCGACGGGTCAAAAGGGAATCAGAACCACATGTAAATTTAACTTTTTTTTTAAATGATAAAAAGGATGTCTCATTTAACTTCTTACCTGTCTTTTTGGCAGACAAACAAGTTAAACGCGTTCTCCGCCCCAAGGAAGTTGTCATCGTCCAGGATTTCCACTGCACTCATCCAGTTGGGATTGAAGTCGCGAGCAATCTATAAAACATGCAAGATATGAGCATCACTGTCATGAAATTCCATTCATAATTCAAGGAAGTGGTAATTCCAAGCTTTGTTTCCAATGACAAGATGCTTCAAGCACAAATCCACAATTAAACGTTTAAAAAGAATGTTTACCAAGTTTTTGAAGACTAGTATGAACAGGAATCCATCATGCTACATACACAAACATGTTTGGTATTATCTTGCTTTTATTCATTTTTATTTGCCATACCTTTTTATCAGTTTGTTTCTATTCATTTAACATCTTGGTGTATATGCTTGCCGTCGACAGATTTTTATTTATTTTTTTACTCGATTCTGATCCACTGAAAATGACGCGGTTGGACGCTATTTCCAATGTATTCCGATCTGATTTTGGGTCGGGGACATCCCTATTTTAATATATTTTGTGTTAATTTGATTCCTATTGATAAGACTTTGATGAGAACACTATATTTCTCATATATAGTTCCAAAATTTAAGATTTTCAAATGGTGGTGCGCCTTGAGATTTTTTCAATTCAACAAGTGTGCTTCGGCTCTAAAGGGTTAAGAAACACTGATATAGTGCACCTGAGTTTAGCCAGAGATCACATAGGGACCAGCTGCTGAACAGAGAAACATAATGGATAGCGCTGTGGTCACCCGCACTGTGCTGAGGGTTGGCTGAAGATAGCGCATACGTATAGGTAACCATTCTGGAAAATCAGATTGCCTCTTGACCTCGGGAGAAAAGCACTCACCACAGGGCTGTGTATATATCGTTCTGGTATGAAATCTGTTAAATGCTCAATTGCAGTTCAGGTAGAACCTAACAAGATCACGAGTATGTCACCAGCCATCAATATCAAAGTCAGTGCCTACAGACCAGATGGGGACAAAAAAGTCTTTAGGACAAAATAAATAAATGCCTCAGCAAAATGCACATGCTCCTAGCAGGCAGGATAAGATGAAAAGACAAAATGTTCAGGTTACGAAACCCTTGGATATGCAAATTACTGTTCCAATCTACGAAAACAAGATCCAAGTTATGAAATCCCCCAAAATGTAAATACATTTCCTGTATGCGTCATTTTATTTTGAAATTGACGCGTTAGCATTGAGTTCTGATTGACAATCTCCCTACACTCCGCTGGCCTCCCATAGGCGGTCTCACAACACCTCTTCGTTTGTTTTATGTTGTTTTTTTTATTTTATTTAACATTTCCTGGTGCGAATGAAATGAAATGGGCCCTGTAATCAATCCATGACTGAAATTACAAGGCAATACGGTCGTAACCCACCTATCATTGCTACGATATTGAAGCCGATAGAAACATTAAAAGGCGATAACTCCTTGGCATGGCATCTCTGTACCTAACGATGAGATGTGTGTTTATGTGCATGTGGTCATGTTTTTGCAAGTTTGTATTTCAGTTTAATACATTAAATCATTTATCTTTTTTGTGTGTTTTTCACATCTTTCATACAAAATTTGGACAAAATTGGTAATTTTTATAGGGTTTAGTTGGTTTTTTTTTTTTAGGCAGTAGAAGGAAGAGAATTAACAAAAATACTGCTCTATTTACAAATAATCAAAAGTCGAAAGTAGTTCTGGGACCAATTAATTTCCTAAGTAGAGCTACCAGTATTGTCATCCCATCTACACGTACTAAAAGAATTACAAATTTGATCAGGTTTTAGTTGATTTGAGGTGTATTAAAATAAACTGTACTTAACTGCTAATTTCCAATGGGAGACTAAGGTTTGGGAAACTACCTTAACTGAACAGCTGCCATTCAATTTTAAACGTAACATAGCATGATAGAAAATGTTGGCTGATTAATGACCAAGAAATGTTTTATGGCAAACCACGTATTGCATAAATTTAAAATGCAGAATTTGCATGTAGAAGCACTCCATTTTCAAAAAGTGCAAAACCTGTTTTGATAACTTAATCCATTATAAAATGTAAATGTGAAACATTGTAACTTAAATTGGTACGAAAAGAAAACAAACCAATAATCCTGCATTCAAATGCCATTAGGGAATCAAATTGAACTGGCATAAGTTTGGTTTTATTTCAGTACGAAATTGGATCTTATACAAGTATAGATATAGAATGAAATAAAGTTCATCTCATCTAATCTAATTAATATCGCAGGGGCACTACGGTCTCAAACTATCTTTTGGAGGAAATTAATTATTTGTTTAAAGTATCAAATTTTAAATTGTAGTTTCTACATACACCTTACATACTATAATCTTAGCACTCATTGTGAATCCTTTTGATCCAACCATCTCAAATATAATACAGTTGCTCCCCCCCCCCCCCCAATTCCCATTAATCACTAGCCGAATTAACAAGGAAGAAAAATGTCAGACCCTAGTAGTTAGAGTTCATGGTTTTGTGGTACCTCCTCAAAGTTGCCCTCCATGGGTTTGTAGGCCAGCAACAAGACAGACCTCATCAGGTCTCCCACCAAGATAAAATCTCCTTTTGTCTTCAGGTACAAGGCCATAATGTTGTTGTAGTGGTTGCACTCAGTCCGAAGCTCCTTCTCGGCCGTCCACTCATACAGACGCACCTGAAAGATACACTCCAATTGAGTAATTGATTGTTGTAAGAACAAGACCAAACAATTGAATTTAAATGTGCCGGTGTTTAATATTAAGGGGGGGGTCACAGATCTGCCCCAAACCCTACAGTTTTTGTGGGCTGACACCTGCCACAGCACCGGCAGACCATTGTTCCAGTCCGACCGTGAACAGTCAAGTAATTTATGTGTGAGATGCGAAAGCGGTAATTACCGTGCTATTGATACTGGCCAAGAGTTTGCCATTGAACTCAACCATTGAGTAGACAGCTCCTTTCACTTCCTTTTCTGCTACGGTTTGTAGCTTTCCTAAAGAGATGATTACAACAATTAGTTTCCCTTTTCAAAGTGCTGCTCAGCTTGAACTTAGACGACAAGAACTTAAAGACAAACACATCAACTATAACAGCGGTTCAAATCAAACAAACAAATAAGCAAAATCAGTGAAATGTGCAGCATTACTGCACATGCGCAAGGTATGCAATTAGACATTTGCAAGGACATAGCATGAAAGGAAATAAGCAGAAGCGGTGAGGGTGAAGGACTTTACTGATAAGAAGTGATAAGCAATGATTAAGTGAGAGGCGGAACAAGTGTCCCTGAGTGATGAAAAAGGACGAAGTGGATAAGAATAAAATCAAACCGAGTAGTATGATAAAAGTAAAGAAAAATAGAATCAGTGTAAAGATAAACAACAAAAGGTTGGAGAAAAGAAGAAAAACATTTGCTTGTGCTTCTGTTTTGTGGAGAAAAAAGGCAAAAGAAAAGTCTGCATACTGACCGTCAGTGTAGTGAAAGACAATTATGCGCCCCTGCTTGGGCTCAGCCTCCTCTGGGTAGACCATAGCAGTACCGACAATGAAATACACTGATGGGTCTTTTCCCAGTCTGCAAGACACCATACTGAGGGCATATTCACTTGGAAGGAACTGATGGGCATGAAGGACTGAAACAAATACAGCACAAAAATATTTTTTAGAGCACAATGCTTGAGTGTTTCAAAGAAACAAAATTGCTCTACTATGCAAGGGAAGGCAGACATAAAAGTGGAAATCCAAATTCTGGAACGTGAATGTTGAGTAGCAAGACCAAGAAATATTTTATTGGGGAAGGATGTTTATTTGCCCGTGTTGTTGAGAGATACTATTAATTTTAAATGCTGCAAATTTTGTACCGAGCAAAAGGTATCCTGGGGTTCCACAAGAATTAGTACATTTTAAATGAGGCATATTTTACATGACCAATTTTAATTATGTAGCAGCTACAGACTTTTTATTGGATGTCTGATATAACCATTTATTTATTTTATTCTACTAATAATGATATGAAAAGGCATTAATTGCAAATACATAAAATTAAAAAAATAAGATAAATAGTCATTAAAATTAACCTTTCCCCCAAATAAATGGAACCAACACTATTTATGTAAAAAAAAAACAGATGGGATTATCTTACCTAGTTTTTTATTTAAAATTATTTAAATAATTGGTCCTAATTTATACAGCGTTCTGAATTCCTGGGTCACCCAAGGATGCGTACATTACAAAACAATCAGGAGAGCAAACAAATGTTTTAACTTTCAAAAGAGTTCACATTAAAAGCGTGATGTTCAAACAAGTGAGGGCAAAATTATCCCATTATGCTACACAACAGTAATGCTGTGTATAATGGGTTTATGTTTCATGAATAACCCAATAAACCAATGGAAGGAGGTTAGGGATAAAATCTGTCTAGAAGCATGTTAATGCAAATTTTGTTTATACACCTGAGTTAATATTTATGAGAGAATAAATGTTGATGAATGTCAAGGCTGAGGAAAAAACAGAGCTGACTGACCTGATGAACCCAAGATATATTCTCCAAGCAGAATTTTAGTATTTCACTATCAGAGCAGAGGCATCATATAAAAGGTGCCAACACTCAGATCAAAAAAGGATTGAGCAGGTACATCTGGCAGTCTCACCTTCAAAGGTGTGCTGATCCACGACAAGCAGACTGTGAACCTCTACCTCGTCGCCAAAAGATGTCTCATGGAGAGAAGTGCTACTGGGGAAGAGCTTACTGGAGCTCACGCTGCTGGAGAGAGCCTAGAAATATATGAGATGGGAAAGGTCTGAAATTAATACAAAGAGAATAATAACAAAGTTTCTGCAGTGATTCATATCTTTGTGAGAAAAAGCTCCACAGTAGAATTGGCACCATCCATGGTACCAGATGCGCAGCATTCAAATCAGGTAAGCCTCTTTGTGGTCATTGTGCAAAAGGCAATGATTTGTCTGTACAAGCTGTGCACCCTGGTAGTATGTATAAATTCGTATCAAGACATCTTACTGTGGTGGCTGTGACATAAGTTGTGGCAAAAGAATTGAAAGGATTTTGGTTCAGTATTACGTCAGCATTTTGTCCAAAAGATGGTATTTTAATGGTAAGTGTCAATTACTCCAAATTTACATAGACTGGTAGTGATTTAGAAAGCATTCCTTATTGAATTTAGATTTTTAATAGGTCTGCCGCGCTAAAATAGCAGGTGATGTATATATATATATATATATATATATATATATATATATATATATATATATATATATATATATATATATATATATATATATATATATATATATATATATATATATATATTGTCTGATACATGCTTGCCGATATGCAATGTTATTGTCAATAATATGAGACAAATTAATCACGAATTTAGTAACACTGTTTTGTATTCACACCAGCTCAAAAGGTCCAAACCATAGACATTTTAGGTTTTGTCCAGACGAAACAGGGGAAGTGTGCCTTTTGGGGCATAAAAAGGACTTGTTTGGAAGAGATCTGTTTCACAATATACATATAATAAAAGACTTGTTTCACTTATATTCTCAATTACCTATTTCTAGGGGGACACTGAAATGGACACAACATAACTTAATTTCATTTTGATGTTAATTATTTCACATAACAATTTTCATTTAGGCCAAGTCAAGAAAAATTTAAAAACTCTGCCTGAAGCTTTGAACTACTGTGAAGCAAAAGATTGGGTGGTGAGACAACAAGCCTGAAATTAATTGCATATCCATAAGGACATATTTCATGGGCTCAGCATGACTGCCAACTCAAGTTGCTAAGATTTCAGTGAAAACAGAATCCTTGTTGGATTTAAATCCAATTACATGATGGTAAAATCTGTGTTTTTTTGGCCCTGAGGTTGTACACTGCTGCCACAATTATTTGCAATCCCTTGAAATCCACAAACTACATTAAACAAAGTAATAATTAATCCATTTTCTTATTTATTTTTTTCATGTCAAATGACTGGGCTAATCTTAACCAAACTAAATTGCCAATATGACAAAAAAATAATCCCGGACTAAGAAAGTACAGTCATCATGTTCTCATGTTATAAATTCTGTGCATCATTAGCATGGTTGTGTCATATGTGCAGTATACTTATTATCCCAAGATAGTGGTAGCTACAGTACCTGGGTACTTGCACTGGGTCGCACAGCAGAGGTGGTACCGCTTACATCCTGAATCTCCACCCGACTAGATAGAACCCCAAAACACTGTGAAATTTCTTGGTAGCAGATCCGCCTAAGGGGGTGAACAAAAGAAGTTGTGAGATGACAAAAGGGAGATCATAAAAAGCAAGTAAACAACTGAGGGGGGAAAGTGTGGGAATAACGAGACAGCAACAGATAAAATAAAAGCAAGGCAAGTCACACTGGAAATATCTGTGTTCTTGAATATAACGATGAACAATTTACAATAATTAACAGAGCTATTTATGTCAACAAGGGAAGGAAAAATGTACAGGAACAGATGTGCAACAAAACAAGAATGAAAATAAAACAATAACAATGCTTATGAAAATAAACTAACCCTAAAAAAACTGCTCAAACTGAGAACAACACTAACCTTGGGGATTCATAGAGAGGAACAGTACGGATGTGTAGTTTCTGAATCTCATCAATGGTGCCAATTGTCAGAGTGCTGTTGTTAGCCAGAGCCAGACTGTAACCAGGGACAGATTTGGTCAAGGACTTTTAGTTAAACAGCACATGGCATTATACAAAGTTTAAGGCTTTGGTTAGAAGTAAAAGTTCACAATGTTGGAATAGCTGAAGTCTACGATTAATCGGGGAAGCCTGTATTGAGTTCCATCAAATGCTGACCTGTCAGGATAGCCTTCTGAGTTGAGTGGACACATATAGTTGACCTCCTTGAGGTTGACGTTAGAAAAGACTAGCTTGTGGTTGGAAGAATATATGACGGTGGGCCGGTCAGAACAGGCAAAAACATTGGAGGTGGATAGAGATCGAAAGGTCCGCAGCACTGTAGGCTGAGTACCCAGGGTGACCTTCTTGCGCTCACTTAGGGTACCTATGGTGACAGAAGTGCAATGGAAGGACCATTGTTAATAATATGTTGCCGACTCCACAAGAATCACAGCATCCTTTTGTGGGTGTGCACATGTCGACATAAGCTGTCACATTGTAGCGTCTTCCAAGAATCATGAAAGAACAAACACTTTGTAGTCACTTCCGAGTATATAGTGGAAAAACAGCTTAGCCTAGGTAAAAGAACAACATTTTACACAGTAGTCTGAGTTTTTGGTCGAAAATTACAGTGGAGACTCTTGGATTTTAGAATGTGGCGAGTTGGAATATGAAAACAAAAGTAGCTCATTAGAGTAAGAAAGTTCTGAAGAAGTTATTTCCAGAGTCATTTTGCTGTTCCAGTTGGGACAAGTGTAGAGAAATTAATGCTCCAAACCACTAGCTTTTATTCCAATGCAAACAAAATGTTGGCGCTGACATAAAAATGAAAGGTAAATATTTTCTTTTATGCCACTTGAGTCTAGACTACAGAAAGCATAACGATGACATTTTTATCTCAAAATAAATGTTTTTTTTTTAAATAAGTAGGATAATTTTTGAGTCATATTTGAACAAGGCAGCAGGCCATTACATCAGTTCCGATTAAAACGACCACTTTGGTTTATTTTACGATCAAAAAGGCAGTGAATATTAAATCAGAAAAGTCCAATCTCATAGAATAAAGTAACTATTGACATGACAGCGAGACTTTAATGTGCAAAAAGGCGTCATCAAAGATCAATAAAAGAAATGTTTAACTGGAAAACCTAATAAGATAACAATTATAAGACGTTACTTTTTTTTTGCATTCATAGCAGAAAATTGGGGATGGTTTAACAGACAAGAAGCTACTCGTAACCGTAATTAACACTAAAATAGCTTTTCATGGCCTTATACAAGACTGATGATCAAATGTTTTTCTTTTTTTAACTATGTATGAACAGAAGCCACAAAAAAAGACATACCCGTCTGCAGATCGAGACCAAAGTAGAAGAGTGCACCATCTCCGAGGGCACACAGAAGGTAGTAGCTGCCTTCAAATGTTGTCATTAGGATGGAGCGAGGAATAATCTCTAGGGATGGTCACAACAAAATTAAATATTTTTCATGTTGTTAAAGTAAGGTGTACACATGGCAACAACACAGTGAAAATTGCGACAAAAACAATTAGATTTGGAAATCAATGACAGCTATCATCTCGAGAGCATATATGCTTGAAGCAATACAATGCTAAACTAACAATATTAATATGGAAACTCAGGGGAAATATACCATTGCACTGCTTTGGGAGGCTTACAAATAATTATAAGACAGAAAGACAATCTTTATGTTTTGGAGGAATAATTTCAATTGAAAGCTATCAACGCTCAGATTGAAAGTGTGTGATGCTGTGCATTAATGATATTTATTTATCATGGTTGATACAAACTGGTAAGAGGACTCCTGTTCACGATGAGAAGATCTGCTCTACACATTGCTGACTTTTTCAATTCGATTAAAGTTGTGTGATTTAAAATATGGCTATCCTAATTATTTCTCAAAACCTTCAACAAAGGAGTAAATGAAGAATTACTGGTACAGGCCTTGGGCATCTACAGGGAAAAGCATTTTACCCTCCAGTAGTTCAGAAATGTGTATTGCAGGGTATTCTTTTTATTTTTATTTTTTACTTGTACTTGAAGTTTTTATGTCCTAAGACCGTCCATCAAATAAAATGTCAAATAAGGTGCCAAACTGCTCTTAGCCTACATTCAGCGTGCGGTTCGTCACGAAGCAATTTCCCTCAACTCTGTGCTTTTATTTATGTGAAGGTTTTAGGGAAGTTTTTGTCCTGGCTTTGAGAGTGCGTGAGCGGTAAGGAAATCCCACTGTAGTGGAATTGTAAAGTCCATTAAGGCATTACACTACTTTGACTGCGGAATGGAAATAAACTTCACTTGACACCTCCGAAGTTTACAGTGTACTTGGAGAAGTCAGAAACAGCAATTCTGTTTACTTGCTGGTGCACCCAGCCTTCTTTTTTCCTCTCACCTCCACCCAGCATTTCCTTGTGAAGGGCTGAGAAGCAGGGTAGTTTAAGCACACGGGCTGAGATGTCAGTCCACAGTCCCACAGCACAGAGTGGTGATTCACTAACACCCTCGCCTAGTGGGGTGATGTCAAGGCAGGCTACCTCATGTTCCATATCTGTGTTGCTGAAACAGAGGCAAGTGGTAGACAGAGAGACGGGTGTTAATCTGGACATATCATAGCAAACTTTAGATAATGTAAAGCTGTGTGTATCTTAGATATTGGAGACTGACAAAATCGATACTCAACAGACCCACTAGAACAGGGGTGCTCACTACAAGAGCAAGATTTGATCCAGTCTGTTAGTTTCTTTCGGGCCTGAATGATATCTCATTTGTGCTGTGACATCACAATAAGGCCGCCACAATAATCATACTTTTATTGCGTGTGCGGTCGATTGGTCGCCGGTCTTTTGGCCGCCGTCTTTTGGTCGCCAGTCTTTTGGTCGCCAGTCTTTTGGTCACCACGGCAACAGGCGACCAAAAGACCGGCGACAAAACAAGGTAAAACAACACGGTCTACGCATTAATAAAAGCCAACAATGGCCATGAGCAGTTTCACTGAGCCGACGTGTGAGCGTATAAGAGTTCGTATGTACATGCGTTGTCCCTTTAAGAAGCTACGTCAGTCAGGGTCTTAACAAGTTCTCCAACAAAAAACAATAAAAGTCCGGGAAATTTGGAGCTTTTCTTTAGCCTAATAATTACTAGGGCATTAAGTATGACTAAATAGTAATTCGCAGTTTGCATTTAGGGAATTTGAGCAACGATTTAAATGGTAATTATCACTTACCTTCCGGGCGACCAATCGACCATGTACCCTTTTATTGAACATGCATATCTGACTTATTTAACAATCATTACACTCTTATCAGGATCTTCATTGTGGTGCCGACAGCGTGGGCTAACATAAAGGACCTGTCAAACCTGCTTGTCAAGTCGTGTGGGATGTTGGAGCAAAAAAGTGGGTGCACCCCTGCACTAGAAGATCAAATTAACAACCAAAAGAGCACTCAACCTTTATTATAGTTTACTAGTAAAATGGTTGCAGAGTTGTGTGATGTATGCAGACAAAATATAAGGAGCAGGCGTGCATATTTTTAGGAAAAGGTTATCATTTCATTTCACTTAGAAGCAAAAGTTAATGTTTTGTATAAGCAGATTGTTCATCATGCATACCAGATATTCCTACCTAATCTGTTTTAGCTCTCCAGCCAGAATCTTGAGATAGTAAAGGGCACGGCCGACAGCAAGCACCACCTGAGTGTGGTTGCAAGCAGCCACACTGATGTTCCTGCCCTGTGGCTCCTTCCATTCGCTTACTAATGCCTTGCTGTCTTGAAGCACCAAGCGAACAGAGCCGGACGTGATCTGAAAATACACAAGATTTCCCTTTTAAACATTATTCTGGACAGCACCACTGGCAAGTGACAGCGGGTGTTACGGTGATTAAAGATGAAGCTGCTTCCAAGAAAATGTTTTACATTGGCTGAAAGACACAATTGCACCAGCAAAGATAAAACATTTCCTAATTGCTTTCCCAACGATATAAACTTTTTTGCTTAAAATACCAAAATATGATTAATTTTCTATGCGTTCCACTCACATTTTTTTCTAATGCTGCTGAAATCATTTTCGGCGAGACTCATGGAGAGTCTAGCCTAAGTCTTTGCTCTAAATTCAAAGTCAAGTTTTATAAAGCTGTAATATTCCAATCATCTGCTCAATCTTTTTAGGTCTGCCAAAAAAATGAATAGTACTTTATAGTGGTATTAGCTATTTATCCAGGTTGCCACTGTTTAGAGAAAAAAAAACATTTTCTAAAACATTTCATTGAATTTTTTAAGATTATAGTTCACAGCACCAACAGTTCAGTGTAAATGGTTTGTTGATTTACACTGTATTTACCCAAGAATAAAAACAATACCTGACACAGCACAGATTTCAACTGAGTAAAAATGTATGTGTTTTATATTAGTAGTCAATGATCAATGTATTACTATTTTTTTTTCATGAACAGCTTTTACACATTTGCTTACAGGCATATAACCACAAACCACTGGTAGTTTGATAAAAAAAAAGTGTAAAGAAGAAAGACAAAAAATAATTAACTATCAAAAACGATAATTCTTTGAAGTGAAGACACCGATTTGTTTGTAATCTGCCAAGAAATATGCATTTTAACATTAGTAGATTATTTAGCAAAATTAAATAATTTGAGGGAGCCTGCCCACAACCAACACTTATTTTGTACTATAGCAAATTGTTTCTTTAGAACTCAGTTAGGTCAAAGTTGAATAACATTGTTAATACCGACCTGAATGAGCTGCTGGTGTGCAACATTGCCACAGTAAAATGTCTGCTGATTGTCTACAAAGCCTGGAAGTTCTGTTTCCTCAACCTCCTCACCACTCAGCATCAGCACTCTAAAAGAAAACACATGATTAAGATCAGAAAGCACCTGCAATTGGCATCAAATATCGGACACTCTCGACTGAAATTGCTCACCGTGTTTGACCTACGAACGACAGCACCAGCATGTCATCCGTCTCTTTTCCTGCCTCCGACCGTAGTGGCCACAAACCTGGAAAGTAAGAAAAAGAGAAATGTTACTAACTCAATCAATTCACTAAAGGGAGAAGTACGAAATTCAGCAAGTGGCCAGAGAATGCTCCCTATTAAAAGTTCACATTTTAAGAGAAATGAAAGAGTGTCATTGATTAGTTAAGTGAATCATTGTCTCATCCTTAGGCATAAGGTGGCAGTGAAGTGAAAAGTCAAAACGGATCAATGAACATTGTAAACCTTACAAGTGCGAGTAGACGTTCAGTGGTCTCGGTGGCTCCTTTAACTCACAGCGATTGCCTGGGACTAAACTTATGTCTCTTGTCATTAATGAAAGGCACAAGGTACAAGAAAACAATAACAAAAGCATGACTGAAGGCCAAATGCCCTTGTCAGAAAAAAATAACTGATGCTATAATATAGAGCTGTTAAAGGACCTCATATATCAGCTGAGCATAGCCATCATTGATCAAGGGACGAGGTGGAGCTTTTATCGCGGACCATCTCCGCACAACCTCCGGCAAGAATTCGAACACTTCCGACAATGCCAGAACACAGGCAACACATTGGTCCATTGCCATCTGGTCTTCAGAAGACAGTGTTAGGCCATGTGAGGGATGTTTATTTTTAACAGTTTATTACTGCACAGAATTCTGTTTTGGTCAAAAAGTTTTTTCTTGGATTTCTCTATAATATAGCTCATAATCATCTCATGCTGGTATATTTATATTAAGAATTACAGTTTAAAATGACTAAAATTCTGACTTTCCAGTGTGGAGTCTATGTGCTCTGCCCGGGTTTGCGTGGGTTTTATCCAGGTGCTCTGGATTTCTCCACATCCTCATATTATGCATGGTAGGCTGGTTGATCACTACATTCCCTTTGGGTATGAGTACAAGTGTGAATGATAGTCAGTCTCCTTGTGCCCTGCAATTGGCTGGCTACCAATTCAGGGGGTCTCCCACCTGCTGTCCAATTTGGAAACCATCCCTTTCCATCAACATCTTTATGCTACCAGTACTTTAATGGGTATCGTATTAGATTTTTCAGTTATTAATCAAGTTCATTAATTGGTTGCAATATATTAGGTAAAGGCCTATGATTGTTTATCAGTCCAAGCTGCACAAGTTTTTTTTGTTGTTGTTTTTTTTTTAGAAAAGAGGCATAAATGTATTAGTCCCTCAACCATCACTAAGCTCTCACCCAAAAAAATTAACTGTTAAAGTACTGGTAATGATGCTGTACTTTCAAAAGCTTTTTAAAAGACATTTTTGGACAATACTGAGCTAAGTCCCTTGGCAACAGAGCCATCTGTTAGCATTCAGACGTGGAGCTTGGACAGGCACCAGGTGGTGTTTTTGGCATGGGGACACAAACAGCTGTAGAGGTTCAAGAGGCTCGACTGTCAAGTAAGGGCAAGATTAATGTCCTGATAAAGTCAAGTCTTGAAATGGCGGTGAACAAACAAACAAACCTTTGATTCCTGGTAGGTCAATACTGGCATGCTCATGAATCCCAATGCCGTTGCGGATTATCCGAAGAGAGCCTTCTTTGAATGCACCTGAACATGTAACCAGCTGAAGGTAAAACATGAAGGCATGAATTAAACACGAGCTTGGATATGAAGGAATATACTTGCTACGTGCAACAAACCAGGAACCAATCAAGTCTAGGTTAATATGAACTTTTGTGAGATTTACACTTCTCCCTTATACCAAAGTAGAACAATACAGACGCTCCCCTACTTACGAACATTCAACTTACGAACAACGGTACATACGAACATGTCTGCAAATTGCGTTTAAGTCCAAAAATGTTCGCAAGTCCAATTTTGTATTTCGCCTTTTTCGGAGTAGTACTTCTTTCCGCCGCTAATACCGACGCCTGGCGCTGTGAGAGCTCAGCTCACCCAGCATCTACCTTCTTCTTCGTTGCAATGCGGAAGTGCGTGAATGTATCTCCAGTGTGCAAAGAACCTTTTTCATTTGTATCATTAAATATCTCATGCATCCAATATTGAATATGGTTGGCAAAAAGCTAAAGGCTTCTATTGCGGGAGTTTCAAGGAAGAGGCAAGCCATTTCATTTGAAACGAGTGGCAATAATAACGAAGCTTGATGCGCGTGAGAGTGGTGAGCGTTTCACGGGCATTGAATCGTTCGACCGTCAGTACCATTTATAAACAGAAAGATCGATCAGCAGGACCCAAATATTGAACGTTGCACAAAGTTTGCAAATCAATTGAATGATGCCATGAAGTGCTACCGCATCATTTATGATGAAAAAAAGAAGAAAACTGCAATTGTCATTAGGTCGCTTCTTTTGGCCAGTTTCTAATACATAAATCTCTCTCTCTCTCTCTACAGTACTGTACATATTCTCTCCATTTTATTAAATGTTTTTTTTCTTCAGTACAAACCAATGCGTGTTACTTATACAAGCCTTAAACATACAAATGCACTTATATAAACCTTCAATATACTGATATCGGCCTTAAACATAAATTATAATACAAAATATAGCACTGAATCAACTTACAAACAAATTCAACTTATGAACAATCGCTCGGAACCAATTGCGTTCGTAAGTAGGGGAGCGTCTGTATTTCTCTTTACACAAAAGCCAGCTCTCTTCTGGTGAAATATCCTATTAGTTCTTCATTCTAAGCACTAATTATTGATAGGAAGTTATTCTACAGAGCACGGTAGCCTGTATTAAATGAGCATTCAGCTGCGTGATTTAGGAAGGTTGTATTTTGCACCAGGGACATTACAATTTGGATACTTTTATCACGAGTGAAATTGTTCTAAACTTAGTTGATTAAATCCTTCTTTCCTGCTTACTCACAAATCTTCAAAAACAAGCTAGATTTTGAAAAACCGTCATCAAGGGAGCCATGAAAAATTGTGACATGCTGTAATAATGAAGAAAAATCTATAATGCCCAATTCAGGGTGTAGTATTTAGTATATAATCAGCTGGCATTGGCTCAAGCAACTTGCGACCCTGCCAAGGACAAGCGGTGTTGAAAAAATATATCAGGAAGAAAGTGTCTTCTGATAACATTTATTACATCTATAATAAAAAGGCTTGATGCAGCCCCCATACAAGTGGAAACACGATAATTAAAATGAGAAATAACTGTGTTATAATAAAGGAATTCAGATTCACCTGGCCTTGGCCTTGCCTCTCCAAGTCTACGACACACATATCCACAATCGGCCCCAGATTAGTAAATGTCTCCATGACAGCCACATATGATCCCTGGTCGTTGCTGTCTACATTCAACTGTTGATAAAAAAAAAATCAGATTAGCAAAAATATAACATATGAAACTTGAAAAATCATTATATGAGAGGACTAAGACAAATTTACATATATACATATGTAACAGTATTATTTGCTCACTACTTTTGGGTTATATAACTAGAACACTTTGCTTAATCTCCTTCCTTACCTTGACTAGCTGGGAGTCACCGAGTCTGGAGCCCACAAACACCACACCATTATCCAAGTAGGTCAAACACTCTGCAATGGATGTCTGCCAGTGTAGAAAAGCACAGAAACATTGTCTTAACGCATTCATTATTTTTGTATACTAAATGCATGTACAAATAATGTTAAAAGCACGCAAATTTGCTAAAATTAATAAAACCAACAACTCCTTAACAGTCAGTGAGTCCAAGCATAAAGATAATGAATGAACCATTGCAATAAAATCATTATACTTTTATAAATATAATGTTTGAAAAGTGGTATCAGGAAGATTTTTTTTGTTGATTAAAGGGAAGGAAATGGAAATCAAAAGAGCTATTTACTGACATGAGAATGCAGGGATGCTGCTGCTTGCTGGCTGAGCAGACGGTTACCAACAATAAAGCCAACAATTTAAAAAGCAATCTGTCTCTTGCTCAGCAGTGGCACTCGCATTGATGGCTTTCATCTCTAGCACCACTCAGAGGACTTGCAAAACAGAATTTACGAGACTCTTGCCATATCATGAGAGGAAGATGTTGCAAGCCATAGTTGTCTTCTTTTCACGTGAGATTTGGCTTCAAAGTTTGCCAGTTAAGTGCAACCATTGCCTAAATCACTTTAAAATTGATAAGTTGACACCAGGCTAACAGGCATAGAAAATGATTTGTTGTTTTCTCTATACAAGTGTGGAATGATCCATTAGGTCCTGTCTAGGCCATAAAACACTAAAAAAGCTATACTGCAAAGTAGTCCTGAGAGGAAGGGAACGCTGGAGAAAAACCAACAAGAAAAATGGTCACTATGCAATTTAACAGGGTTGGAGAAATTCCAGGGAAAAAGCAGGAGGGCCAACACAGTATGGACTCGGACAATGAGAAAATTAAAGTGATAAAGTGAACACCCGCCATACCACCATTTGGCTCTGATCCCCACAGATTTTAACATGTTTTTTATCGGGCTTGAAATGTAGTCAAATTTGGTTCACTTTGTTTGGATATTAATTTAATGATTCTGGTTTTAATTCATTCGTTAATAGAAATGTACTGTGAACATACTGTATGTGGCATGCACCATAACATATCTGCAAAAACCAGAGATGCTATACCGAAGCCACCTTACTGGACCCTTTATTTTCATGAAAAAAATATGAACAGAACGGGTGCCACAGAGTAGCTTTAATTTTAGCGAGTTGAAGCCTCAATATAAATGCATTCGACGTGCTGTGGACTCTGGTTGTACAGGGATTGAACTACCTCAAAGTACAGAGGCTTTGCTTCCTCATGGAGTGGGTTAGTAGTATTGAGAAGGTCTTCAAAGTAGCCGGCCACCTGACTCACAATCTCCTGAATTGAGTTCAGCAACACCCTGTCTCCTCCATACAGTATTGAAAGTACACCGTTTACTTTTGAACTGCCTGATGGTGGAGCAAAATCTCTTGGAAACTGCCAATAAAATGTTTTCCAAAGCCTCATTAAACTCCTCTCATGGCCACAGGAGCTGCACTCATCAGCAGTTAATCATCACGGAGTTAAATATTTCATATAGACAATGTTTTAATCTTTCTTGTTATTTGCCAGTGTCAGTGATAAATATGGCATACAACTTGAAGCAAACACACTTCCGATCTTAGTAGAACTGTACGAGTAAGACCCTCAAAGTCCAACAGTTTCTTTATAGTGAACAGACCCTAAGAGATACTTTAAATGTCTTATAGATATTATTCTAAATGTGTTAAAAGGAAAGGGTAAGTCTTCTAAATATATCTCATTATCACAGATTTCTATCTTTTATTACAGTTGAGACGGCAGCATACACTGCACGGTATAGGTGAGTTTACCATAATGTAAAATAAAGTACCTCTCCCAACAGCTCCACGTGCAAGTCTTTCAGGGCAACTGTTCCATCCATTAGCTCCTCTTTCTCCAGCAACAACATGAAAAGGCGCCCTTCCATGTCTCCCAACAGGTAGCGGGATCCATTAGGGTCCACACGGTTGTGACAGACAATAGTGCTTTGCTGCAGTAAAACACTCATGTCAATAAACCATTGGGCAAGGTAGATTTGGTAATATAATAGAAAAGTCAAACTGAATAAAATCCGTAATAAAAGGCACTTTCAACCAGTAAAATGTACACAGGAAATACTGCAGTGGCTCTCTAACATTTTTTATATAAACCTGCAGTAAACCTCAACCACAAGAAAGTAACTCTATGGTCACCATGATCAAAAAAAGGAAGAAAACCAATGTGAGGGTATGGCCCAAAATACATTTGGAGGGTGTTAAATGTTTAGAGATGGTCAGTCTTTATATTTTAACGCTCTCACTAGTCTCTGCTACAATATGGACAAGTATGACAAGGATTATTAAAAAATAATTTGCCACAAGTCTTGTAAAACTTTGATAAATGTCAGGGAGTGCATATGGATAGGCTCCAGAGGTTTTTAGTTAAATTACCATTAAACTGGATAAATTAGGTCATCCATTTTGGATAACCTTTCCACAAGCTTCACATAACAATTTGAATAGATTTTTTAGATCACTCCTTCACTAAAATTATGTAACTTAGCTGATGCTTTTTCAGGTTAACCCATCAGTTTTCAATTGGCTTGATTGAGTTCATGGTTTTACTTTGTAACCAATTTAGCATTATGCGGGAAGACATTTATTTGAGTGCAAGCTTGAACCTGCTGCCAAATATATTGAGATGGGCCGTCATTATTTCCCCACAATGTTCGGTTCTAATCATGCCAATTACTTGGTAAAGTGCATCAGTCAAGTCTTGCAAGCTTCCGTTTTATTCCCTACTAAATAGAACAATTTTCATAAATGGCAAAGCAGTTATATTTTTGTTTTGTCAGACCAAAAGATATGTCTCCCAAAATTAAAGTATCTGTGCATAGGTACACAGCAATCTGCTTTTCCCCCCGGCTTTTTTAGCGGCTTCCTGCTGGCAAAGTGGCATTTTCAGCCACTCACATGCACACCTGATTTATACCGATTTATACCAGCTTCAGCTGGAATTTTCACAAGGTATTTTGCCTTCGCTAATGACTTCATGCGACATTTCTGAAAGTATAAATGCAGGGCACATAAACTGTCTTTTTCCTGAGCAGTGTAATTGCTCAAAATTCCCTGCTGTTTATTCTGTGCATGCTTGTTAGACATGTGTAGTGCAGCCAAGGATGAATAAGACCTATGCAAATTTCTATGTCATGATGTAAATGTTTCATATGAAGACCGTACAAAAACATTGTTTAAAAATAAATTATCTAATTATTCTTGGATTTTTCTGTTAAAAATAATTGCAGTTGTGCTAACTTGACTAAAAATTTAATGGTTTAGTTGGATTTCATGTCACACAGAGATAGGGGGAAAAAAGAAGTATTTTTCTATAGTGTAGGGGTGGGTGATAAAACAACATGCTTCTTCAAAACGAGAAGATTAATAGTCATAATTTTTACACTGCCAGTGCAGTATTGAGAGGGCAGTTGAGCATCTATAATGAATATACCAGTATCAGTTCTAGTGTTTTGCCAGACCATGTCATCTCGTTTCAGGGTTTATATAATTACCTTGATAGTGGGTGGTGCAATGGCCAAATATTTGTCCCCATTGTGGTAAGAAATTGACTCTTGTCCTATGATTATAGCACCACCAAAAGGCTCTGGGACTAAAATGCAAGCACAGCAAAATAATAGATTACATGGGGCCAACCAAACAAACACACTCTTGCATCCATTTTTGAAATATTGTTTTGTACAATTCTTAAATATGACTGGTCAATTGCCCATCTAATTAAATAAAACTACTAAAGACCTTTTCACACTACACAACACTGTCACCCAACCGATTTATTGTGCACGCTCAGCCACAACACCATTATTTAGAATGTCCAGATTATTGGTATAAATGCTATTCCTCCCTCTCCTTACCTTTGTTGGGGTTAGAAAGGCTTTTGGAAGAATCAATCTTTTTCCGCATCAGTGGCCGTTCTTCTCGAGAGAATAATCAGTAGGCTATGACTAAGTCTTATTAAAATGCCTATGTCGATGTATGCGGAATTCAAGCGTATGGGTGACAGAAATGCTCACTTTAGATTTAAATTCTGCAGTAGCATGTAATTACAGTTAGGTTATCCAATAAAGCAGATGGCGGTTGAATTTCAGAGTAAATTTAAGAGATTTTGGCGGCATTCAATAGTTACCCAGCAGAGAAAGAAAGATGGTACAGGCCGAGTGCAATGAAAACATTAGAAAATGCTCCACGAACCTGGTATGACCATAGATGCTTCAGCTTCAACATTCTCCTGTTTCCAGGGCCCCTTGTTGAACTCCTTTTCCCTCAGAGAAACCTCATAGGTCTTCACATGGCGCCCCTGAGGGTCCTATAGTACATAACATACATCTTGAGCGACAAACTGGAATACCGGAAATCAATCAAATCTATGCTTTCACTTAGATTTCAGTAAGACGTCAGCACCTGCTACTAAACAAACCTCTTTCTGTAAAACAGTCCGTCATTTGATATCTTTCTACTCATCGTTTAGCCCATGAATTTTGGGTTTGAAAATAATAAATGTGAAAGATGCAGTTACACAATTTCAAAATTCAATGTTTTCATTTTATTTTGGATATCTCTAATACCAGAAGGGCACTTTCTGTAAATAGATACCAAAGCACAAAGCATACCTGATAGATGAGGCACACGGTAGGGGCCTGACAGCCATAGAGGAAGTGAACATCGATAACTTGCAGTTCCTCCAGTCTAATGTTAAATGCCTTAAGCTCACGATTGTCTCGATCCAGGGGGATCACCTTAAACAACCCATCATATAGCCGTAGGCCAATCATACGGCATTCTGGATCAACGATTCCAATAATACCGGTCTCTGAGGGCCGCCCAATTCGATCCTGAAAATAAAAAGATCATTTCATGCATTTATTTGAGCATAATAAAAAAAAATCCAAATATTAGTTTAATCCAATTTTCAGTTTCCCACTTTATTTATGTTTTCAGATTGCAAAGTGACAATTAGCAGTGCCAGATAGCTCAGTCTCTCTCAAGTTTTGAAGTGGATACTAAAAAATTGTGGACGTGACTCACTTTTAAATTTTTAAAGGTTGGTGCCATTAAAAAAAATGTCAGATTAAATGGTAATGTGTTTTTATTGTTCACTCACCTGGACATTTCCATGGGCACGAGTGATAATGTCAATGCTTTCACCATTTTGTTTGTATTCAAGAATGCAAGCATTGTATTTCGATGTGAGTATAAACAGCAAATCCTTGTTCTCCCCCTATCATATGAACAAAGGAAAGTTATGAATGAACAACATTGCAAATAAAGGTTAATCACTCAGAAATCAGCCGCTTTTTGTTCTTTGCAATAATGGGCTGGGTGAGCCATCACTAGTCAAAACTTCTCCGACTTATATTCCATGCAAGTAAAAAGAATTATAAAATGGCATATTATTACCACGGATTGAAGTTAAGTTCTTCCCAATTGCCCGTGGCAGGGATAAAACACACGCGATGGGCAAGCAGTCTTCATATAATACAACCCCAAATTTAAAAAAACATATTTCAAGTAGCGCAAGAATTGGCGGTGGAAAAGAAAGTGTAATAAAGACCCGCGTATGAATCGGGAATAAAGCGTGAAGAAGAGAAACGATCAGTAGATCCAAAATGAGACAACTGTACAGTCTACTTAAGGGAGAGTGCTTGGCCAGTCCCCCAATTGAAGACACCAATCAGGATACGCCACAGTTGTCTCTGCTGTTCTGGAATTTAGACATCTACCGGGCAGCCAGGCTAGCTTTAGCTAACCAGGACAATCGCAGCTTGTACTCAGACAACAATAGTGCTGTACGATAGGACGATATATAGTGCCCAAACAATATAAAGCTGTCTATTAGCATTCTAGATGTGTACCATCAAGGGTGCGTAAACTTTTTTTAAATCGAACATCTACTTTTCCAGTTTTTTTCCAAACTTTGCACAATCTACCTTTTTTTTCAGGCCACTGACAAAACTCAGCATTTACGTATGTTGATAAACCCTTAACCACTGCAAGAACCAATATAGCTATCCCTCCATACTTTACTGTTCATGTGGATTCAGTGCATTTTGGAGTTTTAAAAAGTATTCATAAAAATTAAGAAAAAAAAGAGTGGCACTCATAAAAAGCGTCTGATTGGTTACGGGCATGAGATTTCCCAATTAGGACACGTGTCAAAGTGGCGGCCCGGGGGCCATATCTGGCCCGTCGCATGATTTTGTGTGGCCCGGGAAAGTAAATCATGAGTGCCGACTTTCTGTTGTAGGATCAAATTAAAATGAAGAGTATATATGTACATTACATTTCCTGATTTTCCCCCTTTTAAATCAATAATTGTAATTTTTTAATCATTTTTTTCTGTGTTTTTAGTTCAAAAATCATTTTGTAAAATCGAAAAATATATATAAAAAGCTAAAATAAACATTGTTTTAAATCTATAAAAACTGAACATTAAGGGTTTTTAATCCAGTTCTTTTAATCCATTTATTTAAAAAAAATCTAAATATTATATCGAAAATGGTCCGGCCCGAGTGAAATCAAGTTGACGTTAAAGCGGCCCGCGAACCAACCCGAGTCTGACACCCTTGAATTAGGACCAATGACCATCCACCACAGCCTCCAGCATTATGATCGACCAATGAGGCCATCAATAAGAATGGCTTTATCCTGTGAGCTTATTGGTTGCAAAGACACAAACATCAGAATAGCTTGGCTAAGGAAAACAACAGACTGGATGAAATCTTTTTGTCATGCGATCTACCAATAGTATGTTGGTAATTTACTGGTAGATTACAATCGACTTGTTGAGCACCCCTGCCCGACATAAACCGGTTCTAGCAATCAACATTTTGGCCAGCTGACAGCACCCAATTTTCAATGATTTGCGACATTGATGGGATTTAATTTGCAGTAGACACCATCAATCAGCCTAACAAAATCCATAGCTCCACTAGATATTGTGACAATTGGTTCCTTCTGCTATTGAACTTTGCGATAATTTTGTGTTGCAATTATTTTTTTTTAAACCTTATTGGGAATACTGTTAAATGCAACATTTGCTCTCAGGCAAGCAAACATTTGCGGTGTATAAAAGGGGGCAAGAAAATAACTTCATGCATGCGGTCATTGTTTTAAAATATATAATCTGATGCAAGACTGTCCTGGTGGTGCCTCAATGAGATTCACAAATATCCTCTATGATCGGCTTTTATTTCTTCATCTGTGTTTGAAGTATTTATTTTGACCATGATGCTAATTATTGTAAAAACAGCTAAATTGTACCTTAGGTCTAAAGAGCTCCATGACAGCAATCTTTCCATACATGCCTACTTCCTTAACAGGTCTGAGTCCTTCAGCTGTGACAACATAGATCTCCAACCTTGTGTTTTTTGCTATAAGCAAATTGAGGTCCTCTGCAGAGGTGAAGTGTCCTGCAAAATCATCATGACATATGCTTTTTACATTGTTTATGCCTATATCACCAGACAAAAGTTTGAAAAGATATTTGCTTGTAAGGATTAAGTTATGTTAATATTGAGATGCAGATAGTATATCGAAGTTTAAAATAACTTCAAAAATGTACAACATCAACAAAATGGGCTAAGATAAAACTAAGTATGATGGTAATGTAAAATGTAAGAAATGTGATGCGTATAGGAATTGCATATTCCTTTCCTTACAATTATCTTTTGTAAATTACTGCTTACAAAATCAGTCCCATTGTTGAAATTTGCAGAGTGAAATCAATTCAAATAAAACAGTTAGCACGAGTCGATTGATATTTTCTAGTCAGCAAACTCCTCGTTATTTGCAATATATAGGTGGAAATGTACAGGTGAATGTAATGGTGGGGCCCAGTGAAAACACCGTTTTGCGCTGTACACTTGTGGCTGCGAACACTATTGGGATTCCAACCCTGCATGCCTTGTAGCATATTTAAAAATCCTCACAAGAAGTTAGTGTAGCTGTTTTATTTTGACGCTGACAACATAGGGAAAGCCATTGCTGCCCAGTTCAAAGCAACTGCTGTTAGTTTACGTTACTTCAGGGTTTTTCAAAGTCATGATGGATGATAAAAATTATGTAGTTTGGATTTTTAGCTGTAAGGATGTTGTTTACATTTTCTATTACTCTTTGAAATATTCCTTTGCTCTGATGATGCTCTATAATGGGAAACTGCCATTTTGTTTGGATTTTTAGCTGTAAGGATGTTGTTTACATTTTCTATTACTCTGAAAAATTCCTTTGCTCTGATGATGCTCTATAATGTGAAACTTTGCCATTTTGGTTATTACTTGGACGCAAAAATTATGTCAAAGGTAATATGGTCGGATCAAAGGTAGCACAGAAAATACATGTCATAAAGATTATGCACAGATCGTTTGATTTAAAAATAATAATAATTGCCAATTATTAATGAGAACCCTTTAGAAAAACAATAAGCTTTGTTATGGTATCAATTGGTCAAATAATCTTTTACATTTCCCCCATCTCTTCATTTCTGTTGGATTATTTTCAGGCAAATAAACAGGGGCATCAATAGTTTTGTGAACCTAGTAGAATTCACCAAAAATGTGGAAAGGATGACTAGTAATTTGTTTGTACAAGTACCCACTACAGGTTAGGTTTGTTGACTAAATCGAGAGTAGTATTTCTATACAAGTACATCGACGCTGCTTGCCCGGATCTTACAAGAGTAAAACATTTTGAGGTATGCAAGAGCAATCTGTCTATCAGCTTGAGTCGGGCTATCGGCTACTGCAGGCCCGTGTGGAGCGCGGGAGTTCATCTTACACGCGAGAAGCAAAACTTGGGGATATTTACCTGTGATGCAGGCGTTGACCGCCGTGGGCTTTTGTGCTGTAACCACATAGTTGTACGACATCTTGACAAGTGTAGCAGATAAACACCAAAATAGTGCTATATCTTTCGCGCAAATGACAATATCATTGAACTAAGCCTCCCGGAAGTAGTTCAGCTCCGTCTGTCGATGGAGCATTGGGAGAGAATAACAAGAAAAGGCTACAGCGCCCTCTTTGTCATGGAGGTCACTTGCAGGAAATGTATTTATGAGTGCTGTATCAAAATGACATGTAGCGTATTATTCCGTAGTATATTCATTTTACATGAGTCATTGACTGCCATTTACGTAGATAGACGTCCAATTTATATTAAATAGAAATGCTGGCGGTGATCATAAATGTAAACTTTTTTAAATTTATGACGTCAGAGTAAACTTTGGGAGAGGCGTCATCCATAGTAAGAAGCATCAATTGGAAGAGGTGTTTTTTTATTTTTTTTATTTGTTTTTATTTTTTAAGGTCACCAGGCAGCCAAAAAGGCAAGACACAAACTTCACTTTTGTTGGATTGTTTTGCGATATTCATTTTCTTTTTGCATTGGACCAGAGCAACGATTAGTACATTTGAGTGGTGGCATGCTAGATATATCGGATAACATTGGTTTGATGTTCTAATGTAACGAATATAACTCGTATAAACTTATTTCTTCATCTTAAAACACTCAAGATGCGACTTTTTTGGACGGGAAACGTTGGACTGAAATTTGGTTGCTATGGGTAACGGCTTATGGAGTGTAAACAAAACACTGAAACGAAAATACTTGTCCCTTGGGGCCAAAGAGGAAAATAGAAATTAAATTATTTTATCTTCTATTATCTTATATCACATTTTATTATACTGCATTGCGTTGTGTTTTATTATATTATTTTTTTTAAAACAGTTGGTTGTGAGCATTTTGGAGGAAAACTCACCCCTGGTGAGATATGAGGCACCTATTATTGAACTCAAATCTCTTTACTGTGATCTTGATCATGCATTCCTGTCAATCTCAGCCGATTACTCCCCTTATTAATTATTCCAATTCCCCTTATTAAGCCGACACACTCTGTGGAAGGGCGCGTGAGCATATCATGCTCAAAGCATGACAATATTTGTAGTCGACGATTACGTTTTTGTCTGCTACCAGTGATGGAAACAATCCGGATTAGAGCCAAAATGGGTAAAACAAGATAGTTTTTTTTAACAAAAAACTTACTTAAAAAAACACAATCCCGTACAAAAGTTGTTATATGGCGTACACAATTTGAAATGATCAATAAATGTATAAAATGCAGGGAAAATGTTAAGTTGACAGGTATGATCATGGTTTAGTACAGGGGTGTCAGACTCGGGTTGGTTCGCGGGCTGCGTTAACGTCAAGTCAATTTCATGTGGGCCGGACCATTTTAGATATATTTACATTTTTTTATATAAATGGATTAAAAGCCCTGAATATTCAGTTTTTTATAGATCTAAAACAATGTTTATTTTAGCTTTTTTATATATATTTTTAGATTTTACGAAATGATTTTTGAACTAAAAACACAGACAAAAATGATTAAAAAATTACAATTATTGATTTAAAAGGGGAAAAATCAGGAAATTTAATATACACCTATACTCTTCATTTTAATTTGATCCTAAAACAGAAAGTTGGCACTCATGATTTACTTTCCCAGGCCACACAAAATTATGTGGCGGGCCAGATTTGGCCCCCGGGCCGCCACTTTGACACATGTGGTGTAGTAGAAATATATATGATTAGAATGAGGAGATTTGTGTTAAATAGAAGGCAATAAAATTTGTGCGTGCCTTCAAGGTTATTAAAAATACCAAAGCCCCATCATTTTCTGAACAGCTGTTATTTTCAAATACCTAGTAAAATAATTAGCAGTACATTCACGCTGATGTGTATCAACTAAATTCCTTTTCCTTTCCACTTTCACAGTTTACCTTGAATGATGGAGGCTACTGATGAGAAGGTAGACAATTCTAATATTGAAATCAAAATAACAGTTGTTCGCGCAACTAACATGGTGAGTGAACAAAACCTCTGGTTGAATTTGACTTTTAATTCTGCTTTTCTCTTTTTTTCTCTCTTAATGATTCTCTATTTAACTTCTGCACTAGCCAAATGCTTTTATTCTTAGTTTAAGTTATTAGCCCAGGAGAGTATTTTGCTTTTTTAAACAATATTTCTGTGTTAATGATTCAGCACTTGCACTCCTAATTCAAAACTTCACTTTATTATTAGCATGGAAAAAAGGCAGGAACTGTCCAAAGTTTTCTTCACATGGAGTTCAATGGTGCGCTGTTGGGAGAGTCTGAAAAACGTACGGTTGATCCCGCGGCCCAGTTCATTGAGTATGACTTCACCCGCAAATTTACCTGCTGCAATGAAGCACTGGCACTTAGTGACATCCTTCACAAACCCGTCATAGGTAAGATACTCTAACTTGTGTGAGTAGCTAAGTACTTTTTTTCTTTTTATTTATTTATTTTTAGACACGAAGCTCAAAGGGATCTCTGTTCTATCAAACTGCTAATGGAATTATTTTACTCTTCAAAGCTATTAGAAAAATGAGGGCCTTTTTATTTATTTACTTTATTTTTTTTTATATGTAGCTTTGGAACATATGGAATAAAATAGGCAAAAAAATATTTCACATGTGGTTGAAAATATGTCCTGCACCCAGCCTGAGAACCACTAAAATAACCAGATTTCAGTATTTTTTTCCCTCTGCAATGCTATTCCAAACTCTCATTAAAGCCTTTTTGGACTGCTACCCTCAGAATTGACTGTAAAATTGTGTGCTAGGTGGTTTAAGTACAGATATTAACATTATTTTTACCCCTTTGTTGTTTTGGCAGTTTTTTTTTGTTTCGTTTATTTTTTTATTGCACTAAAAATATCAGTGATCCTGTCCAAGAAAAAGAAGTCCAATCCAAATCCAAGCCATGGAAATACAGTGTATTGGGTGTGCCGTTCCATCATTTTAGAAAAGATTATTTTTGGTTTTATGGACATTGTGGGTTCAGATAAAAAACATCTTCAGTGGTGTGAATATCCGCTAATCCTCACATAGGTCGCAGAGGGTGCTGGAGTCTATCCAGTCAATCGCAAGGCACAAGGAGATGGACAACCAATCACACTCACATTCATACCGAGGGACAATTTCCACTGTTCAACCAGCCTACATGCATGTTTTGGGGATGTAGGAGGAAACCGGAGTACCCAGAGAAAACCCATACAAGAGCGGGGAGAACATGCAAACTTCACACAGTGAGGACTGACCTAGGGTCAAACCCTCGACCCCAGAAATGTGAGCCCAGCGCGCCAACCACTTTTCCGACCGGGCCACCTGGTGTGAAATAAAAGATGATAATTTAATTTCTTCATCACTTGATGTCATACCCAAATAACTGAAGTCGAGAGCAAAAAGAAAGGGAAGGGAGCTCTTAAAAATGAGGTGCAATAAGTGCGTGATTGGATACCTTTTCTTTTTTAATAAAGTACCCATCGCAAGAGCCTCGCAGATGACATTGTAAAAATAATAATTTGCCTTTCCATTCTATTAATCTGAATGATATTGTTTGCAGTGACTTTGATAGAGCTTGTTCCTGAGAAGAAAAAGGTGGAGGCAAAGTCAATAGTTCTGGGCGAGGCAGTTATTGACCTGCTGCCTTTACTGCAAGGTGAATGTGCTTCTCATACATTTAGGATGCGTTTTAAAACACCCTGAGGGACGTCTTGTTCTTCTTCCTGGGGAAGAAAGAAACTAATATTATTTCTCTTCTTTAAGCTGTATTTTTTTTGTGTCAGAACTGAATATTAATTATTTGCAGAATTAAAATGACTTCTTTTTTGTTATTTTTGGGTGACACTAAATGGATTTGGGGGTAAATTGTTGCATCGATCCTCAAATCATAAGGTCTTTTATTTTTTGTATCAGGGGTGATTAGTCAATTGAGGAATTAAAATAGCTATTTTTCTGTTCTTTTCCTTTTTCCATTTTTGTCTGGTTGATGACATTAATTAGTTGCATACAAATTGTTTCCTGGGTTCCAAGTTAACAAGTAGAGTTTGCTTTGCAGTTGTATTTCTTTTGAACTTTTTATTTTCTTCTCTATGCTCTGGAACACCCAAGGAAGATTGCAATCTTTAACATCAATAAGTTTTAGTCTCATTTAAAGAAGAATTTAAGGTTTTCTTCAAGGGCACCCCAGCAGAAGAGCAACCCTAACCTTTAACACCAATTTAAAAAATAATGATTTAACACAATTTGATCTGGAATGGGACTGTTATAATAGGCATCAATTTAAAAAATAAAAAGAATATACCTTGTGTAATTGTAGGGAGAAGTGTAAATAATAGTTAATATTTCAATATTTTACTTTTACCAAGTACTGTTAGAAATAGTACATAATATGTATTTTTGAATGTATGATTACCATTACTATTGAAGTACTTCTTTGAGAGATTATTACAGTATTTTAACCTTACCCATACTTTATTTTCAGGTCAATGCACCTTTTCGTCCACACCCACACTACATGCAGTAAATAGTGCCACAGAAAAAGTCTCCACCCCACCCCTCATTACCAAGGTCAGTTCATTTTCTAAAAATAATGATGAAAAGTGCATCTAGAATTTTGCTACCTTGAATTAATATACTGAAATAATTCATTTTTGTTTAAACACGGTTTGATGCCGTTTTGGGGGTGTTAACCCACAACATTAAAGCCCACAAATTATTATTTTTTTTAACCTATTGAACCAAAATAAATGGCATTTTTAATGAAGGGCAACATTTTAGAAGCCAAATGTCACGACCCTACCATTGGACCTAGTAGAATTTAATAAACTACAAATCACAGCAATAACATTTTATAAACAGATGAAAAAACATCACTGAGGAAAATATAGTCTTTGAAATCTTAACCAAAAACAATGGTATGAATGCTAAAATTCTTTGTGGCCTGAAAAATATTGATTGTGTTATATTCCAGCAATACATTGAGACATTAAACCATTATTTTTAACCATGCAGCACCCGGTTTTGGAAGTCTGTGTTAGTGCGTCAGCTCCATTACTGACCGAAGAAGAGCTTGCAACTTCTAACCTGATGAAGGTGTCTTTGGAGACACTTTATTCACTCCCTGACACATTTAATCAAAGTTTTGGGCCAACAGCCCCCCCATACATATGCACTGCAATAATGGATGTGCCATGTACTGCAGAGGTGAGTGTTTTACATTTTATGAAAATCAACCTTAGCTTGCAATCAACTCTTTCAGTGCCTTTGACAACGATAGACGTCTAATGATGTGAATGAAGTGATGCCATGTATCCATAACGGCAGAATGCCAAATTACGAGTCCGAAACTATCACTTGTTTAGGTCTTTTGCCGAGAAAACGCACCTTATGGAGAAGCACTACCAATTTCGTTATACGCAGTTTCTGGGTGTGATGACAATTAGGCTTTTTGTTGTTGATGATGACGACAGGGCCTATGTCCGATTATTATTATTATTATTAATCATTTGACTTTTTTCATCCTTCAGCTATAAATTTAAATCAGTTTTTCAGGACAAAGGATGGAATCTATTTGAATTAGGAGAGCTGGCAGCCAATATACATTCCTTCATTTGCTGCCAGCCCTAGTAGTTCAAATTGATTGGATGTCCATCATCATACATAAATGAATAAAAATCCTACTTGTCAAGGTCCTTACTTTTTTACATTTCTTTGTTAGTTGAGACTTGTTCATCTGGAAACGGAATGTTTTTTTAAACGACTTCAAAAATCAAACATTAAAAATATTTCATACAGTGACAAAGTGATTCGTGTCACGTTTTAATATTTTCAAATTCCTTTCTTCTGTGTCAAGTTTTGTGACGTTACAAAATAGATGTTGGATTTGAATAACAGAAACCTGATTTGTGACATTGTCTGATTAATATTTTATGGAAAATGGGCATCCTTTTTTCATAAAACTTTAGAAAGTAACTGCTCTAAAGTTCCCATCCATCTCTGACTCCCAGAAAGACCAACTCATGTTGTTTAGTGAAGGACAACTCAAGGCAGGGGGCCACAGGGAAGACAAAGACCGACAGAGGAAGAGGCCGCATCATGCCCACCTGGCCCCTGGAAACCACTACATTCCAGACGCTTTTTTCCACTCTCAACCCATTGATCAAGAAGATGGCGAGCTTACTGGAGTAGAGGTAAATTACCTCTCATCCAATGCAAAAAAACATAGCCAATCATAATCTACTTCACCAATGAGCTCATGCATGTATCACAGATGGGCAAAAGTGCCCGTAAAAGCCGCCCACATGCTAACTGTTGGTACTCGGACGTTTCATCGAAAGACGTTTGGTCCCCGGACGTTTGGTCGACCGGACGTTTGGTAGAACGGACGTTTCCTAGAACGGACGTTTGGTCGCTGGGTTGTTACTGTTGAAACCAGCAAATTATAATCATGAGAGAGAGAGAGAGTTTAATATCTAAATATCTAATATCAAAATATCAAAAGTAAACTCTCTGTCATAATTTGACAGCGAGCGAACCCGGCGACCAAACGTCCGGTCGACCAAACGCCCGGTCGACGAAACGTCCGGGGTCTAAACGTCCGGGGACCAAACGTCTTTCGACGAAACGTCCGGTCAAGCTAACACGGTTTAGTCGAAGTTTTTATTTTACGACAGGGGTGTCAAACCGGTCCTCTAAGGGCTGCAGTGGGTGCAGCTTTTCATTCCAACTCAACAAGAGGATACCTTTTGCAAGTGTAATCAGTTAACTAAAGTCAGGTGCTACTTATTTTAGAAGACACCTGATTTGTTAAATTGTCGGCACTGGATCGGTTGGAACAAAGACCAGGACCCACTGCAGCCCTCGGCGGAATCGGTTTGACACGTGTTTTACGAGGTCAACAATTAAGAAGCATCCATGATATGAAAACACAAATATTACTCAGCATATCTGCGACAGGACTCTGAATTCCGAAATGAAGCTGAGACCTTGATGAACAGAGTGAGCTGGGACGTAGAAATGCCCTGTTTTCTGGATGCAGACGCTGTTACCAAGTCAGTTTCACACAACTCATTAACGCCACAGTTGAATGGATGCAAGCTGTGGTGGTATTGTATATCTATTGCCAAATTAGTTTGAATTCTTCCCAAAATATCTCCCTAGGCATTCATAAACTCTCAATGTGCCTTTTTGATATTATTATACTATATTTCACCCAGCAGGTAAATTAATCTTACGTCTGTATTTATTTTTCACACATTTCAAAAGAAACAACACATTCAGGCAGATTAATGTAAATTCAAGTTGAATCTGATGAAAATAGGAAATTCATAATTCTGTAGTATTTGCATACGCAATTAAAGTTATTGTCTGTGATGTTCCTGGAACAACTGTGCTGGCAGAATGTTGTTGGATATATGCAAATATTGACTTGGATCTCAGGCTTCGTCAGAAAATCACAGAGAGCAGATACTGGCCACTTGAGATCATGAAGTCAACGCTTGCCAATGAAAAGTCTGGTGCAGCTTCCAAGGGGGTAAAACACACTCAGCTGGAATAGAAATCTTTGATTTGTTTTGCAGTGATACCTAGCTAATACAGTAAAACCAACCCATGCTGAAAAATGAATAGTTATTGTGATTTTTGTGTATTTATTTTTTGTTCTTTAGCAAACAGAGGATGATCCACATGTGCCCTGCCACGGCGTGGCCTTTATTGACATGGGCCGCTTACTTTATCCAGGAGTTACCCATATTCGAGGAGCATACAGTATTCAACCTTACTCGAGCACATTATTACTGACCAAGGTACAACAAAAACAACAAAAGTCTTGTGTTAACATTTTTAATCTATCATGATTAATCTTCCCAAATTTACCAGATATTGGAATTCCAGATCTCCTTTGATGATGTTGATTTGAAATGTTGATTTGTATTTTTAAAAATACTATAGCTGACTTTTTTGATATCAGAGTTTAATTCAATACATGGTTGTAGAGTCTCCATCATTTTCATTGTAATATACTAATCATGTGAATTTATGAAATTGCATTGAAGCAGTAAAAACAGTAGTGCGGTTGTTAATGAGTTTTTTTTTTAGTTTTCTGTGTTGTAAGTGGTAATATGCCAAAGTTACTATGTGGTCAAGTGTAAAAATAAGATCATTTTTAGAGCAGATTTGATTGATCTATCACTGACAGTGGCACCTAACGAGTTATATAAATTACAACTTTAAAACAATAACAGCTCACAATAAACCAATCTGTATCTGGCGGCCTTAAAAATTGCAAGTTTGCCTATTTAAAAAGGTAAGAGACATTTGTAATTTTCAGAATCATCAGAGTTATAGAATGTAAAAAAAAATCTGGCATACTCACATATCTTTATAGATATGTATTGGGCAGGCAGCAAAAATCTACTATTCATACTTGGTGATGTAGCCTTGCTTGGCATTGGCAATGATGTCTAAATACATGGATTTATTCATCTTGCTATTGAAACGAACCAGTCTTCCTGTCCCTTTTGCATTAAAAAAATATCCCAAAAGCATGATGTTTCCACCCCATGCTATAGAATAGGTATGGTCTTATCTTTTTAAATGTTGACCCTTTAATATTTAAGTTTTCAAATATTTATTGGCCACAATGCATACTGTGAATATCTTGTATATATGTATTGCATTGCCTTCTCTTTCTATTCCTCAGACCAGGAGAAATGTCAGTTTGTTAAAAGAACAGTTAAAACCAGGAAGCAGTAAAGACCGTTCTGGTGCAGGTGCAGCTAGTTCTGCAAAGCCCAATGCAGGAAAGGCCAAAGATGGCAAGGGGCATGTTAAAGTTAGTGTCATTTTTCTTGTCTTTGCCGTCTCATAATCTTATCTAGAAGCAACAGTTAAATTTTTCCTTGTGTAATAGCATTCTAACCATTTAAGTGGTGAACCTTATCACCAACTTAGGAGTTAATTAACTAGTGCAATGTCTTTGTGTCAGGGGGCTGGCACTCAAAATGGAGCAACTGATTCTAATGTCGCCGATCACATTCCTCCAGACAGAAAAGTAAGCTTGCACATAGTACTTTCCAAAGATGATTTCTTAACATGTTACAATGTCTTTTACCTTCATGACAGGCATATTTGGACGCAAGGACATACATTATCATTGAAGTTACATTAACAAATGCACTAATACCCAAAACCTCTTCAGAAGAATTGGCAAAAAGGTAAACTACTTCCTGTTACAAACAATGGTGTTGTTATTAAACATAAAGTATTACACATTTCATACACAATAATGCCTCACATTATTAATCCCTGAAAAAAAAGTTTACTGCAGTTTTTGTTGACAATGCATAGTGGAATATTTAGACTATACGATGTTACCCTGTAAAAATTCTATAATTAAACCATCTTGGATTGTTAAATTCAAAGCTGCGGGTACTTGTATTGTTATTTACTTTTGACTTTTTTGCTTTTGTAACTAACGCTGTAACAATCTTGCAATACTGTAATATCATTACTAATTTCAAAGGAGTAATGCCTAACACTACTTATTAATGAGAAAAGTATTTGTTTAGTTTTTTTACTGTAAAACGATGACATATTACACCCAACACTGGCGATTAATACAGCTTGTTCATACCTTAACCATCCAAAAATATGGATATAAGTATATAATATAAGTTGTCAACTGTAAAAGCATTTTGACTTTAAATGCCATAGTATAGTTAATTGACAATTTGGCAAGAGAACGAGTAAAAAAGTTCTAAAAATTTTTTTTTTAAATTTCCTGTAGGGTGAAAGTCCTGATCCCTCCAAGACCTCCATCTTCTGGAGGACCCAACAAAGCTGAAAAAGTAAAGTTTTAGAACATTCTATACAGTTCATCATGTATACTATAAGTGTACTTGCTATAATTACAGTATTGAATAAACAAACACCACATATGTACAATTCAACATTAGAGTGACAAATTGCTGATGCTCTTTAAATACTCAAATCTGCTTGGCATGGCACCGAGTTGGTGAGATGGGCCAGCTCCTGTCCCATCACCACCAAAGGGCCCCATATTGGAGCATATAATTGCAGCACACATTTGAAGTGTCCAACATCAATGTATCACTTAACGAGCAGCTGTCACAACTCGTTTATGTTAGGTGAGGCTGTCAGCTCCACAGAATAGCAGGGCACAGACACTGATAAGTTCATGTTTGTGTGTTCACAAGCTCTCTATTACTACAAATATTTTATTTACAAAGGAATATAAGTATTGTCTTATTGTTTACAATAAAACAATGCACTAATGAATAACAGCACATTTCACATTAATAAACAACCAATATTAATAAAAAAACTGCAAGTATAATAAATTAATGCAGAAAATATTACAAAACTATAGATAATGTAATGTAATGTATTCTATCACATACAGATGAAAAAAAATCGATAGCAAAACATATGGTAGCCAAGGGTTCTGCTTTCACCAACTCTGTTCTAAAGAATTTGCATTTTTCTTTCATTTAGGCTGTACTAAACTTTCACAAGCAGGTGGGCACTGTGGTGAAGCATATTTTGGAGCAGTATGAGGAGTTGTTTGGAACAAAACTCAAACTGCCCAATGACTGTAACCGAGAGCAAATGATGGCTCAGCTCATGGGAGCTCTCAATGTGTCTGGGAGATATTTTGCCTTCAAAGAGCAAATAAAGGTCTGGATTACTGAGTGTCCCACCATTTGATTGTCAATAAATGTGTTACCCAAGTGGACAGGAGTTTGCTCACTTGATGCAGTATTTTACTGTTTGCGGGGGTGTTTATGTGTATGTTTGCAGCCTGCTGTGGTGAAGTTTGTGCGTGACAAAATGCAGCGGACAGACACATTTACTGAGCAGCAGGATCTGCATGAATTTGTCAGCAAGCTGTATGTGGACCTGGTGGATGAGATGCATGTTGCTCTCAACAAAGTACATACAAAAACACTCCCTCAATCACACGCTACCACGTACACATATACACGCAACTGTATCCCCATTTGCCTCTAGATTTATTCAAATGGAAGTGAAGATGACTCCCCTGATGAGATCCATTTGACTACCTCTCATCTCAGACATTTTGCTCGAGAGTCTCAGGTCATTGGCGATTATCAGATGGCTGTTCATTATTACAGAGAGGTACAAGTACTTTTCCAATAAAACTAAATCAACTCTACCTGAATAATTATGTTTTTGACCAAAGAATTTAAATGTAATCTCATTCCCCGCAGCTGGTTGTCAGACATCCTCGCGAACCTGCGTACAAATTTGATTGGGGTAACCTTTACATGCGGACTGGAGATTATATGAAAGCAAAAATGTGTTTCCAAGACGCTGTCGCTGTCCAGCAGTCCCATCAGCCAAGGTCAGAGTAACTGAACAAGTTTTCATGTTGTTTTTATATACTTGATTAAAAGGTACAAATCTGACTCAGAACTGGTTTATGTAATTTCTTACTCTTTAGCCTGATTATGTGTGGTGTGCTGGCAGCCATGTTTAATGATTTTGAGCAGGCTGAGATTTTCTTGGAGCGAGCTTCCAGCATGGATTCTCTGAGTTTGGTGGCCTGGACTTTGCTTGGTAAGCCCAAAAATCCGGGAGAAGCATGTGACTGGAACCCAATTCAATTTGTACAATTGCTACGCAGGTTTGGTTCAGGACAGCCAGAACAAAGGCATCCTCGCAGAAAGGGCTTTTCTGGAAGCCAAAAGCATTCTGAGAGCAAAGGAAGCAAGCAATCAGGCACACAATGTGGAAGGGTCAGATGTGGATGACGAAAATGAGAAGCAGAAGGGCCAGGAAGAGGACAGTCAACCTACAAGCCACTCTCCTAATAGGAAGCATAGTGGTAAGAACTCAACTTTCTTGTGTGTGTGTGTGTGTGTGTGTGTGTGTGTGTGTGTGTGTGTGTGTGTGTGTGTGTGTGTGATTGTGAGCCACAGATGTACTTTTATGGTCTTCTTTCAGACACTGAGAATGGTGAAACCATGCATAGTGAACCAAAAGAAAAAGTCATTTCCAAGTCCATTTACACTGAGACCCTTGAGTTTCTTTTGCACAACCATGCCCTCCAGGTACTGAAACAAGCAAGCAGCAGCTTATATGTAAAAAAATAAAATCCTCAAATAAATATAGATTAAAACTAAAAGAAAAATCCACTACTTAAGTAATGTGGTAAATTCATTTTTTAAGTCATCTTTCCCAAACATAGTAACAAGAATAGCCACCTATCTGTTAGCAATAGTCACAATTAGTACCTTCCTTTTGTGTTTCAGATGGCAGAGCACGCTCTTTCCAAGGAACTGAATTCGGATAGCAATCATTGTTTTCATCTGGCTTGTGTGCAGTTTCTCAGAGCTGAATATTCCAGTGCCATTGCCACACTCAGAGAGGCCTTACTTCGGATAGAGCCGGTGGGAAGAAAAGAAAAATCATGCAATACAAACAAAACCCTTTATGAATTATAACCACCTTTCAGTTTATCATACTATAACGCATTTACTCATATGCACTAAGTACACTCTGTGGACTAAAGCATTATTTACACTGTGAGCAGGTAGCAGATATGTGGGCCCTCGATGGTCACTGTCACTACATGTGCGGCTTGTTTCCTGAGGCCCAAGGGAGTTATGAACGGAGTTTAGACTTCCCAGAGCAGCCATCAGACACCCACCTCGTGCTTCTTCGCTTGGGATCCATCTATCTACAGGAGGAGAAGGTTAGATAATATACACTGACTGTAATCTACGTATGCCATTATTCTTTGCTGTGTGAGTAAGTGTTACAGTTGGATGGATGTTAGTGTCTCTCTGCAACCTCTTATGTTCAGTCAATGCTATTTTCTGCTGTTCCCTCTAGTTTGAGCAAGCTAAAATTACATACCTGCTATCATGTGAAAGAGCTCCATCCTGCCTCACCTGGTTAGGCCTTGGCATCTCCTCTTACCGGGTAAAAAGCCAAAATTACTAATATTAGGAAATGTTGGAAATGACATTTTATTGGACAGGGCAATAATATCTAGACCCTTATCTGTAGCATTGGCCTTCTAGGATCTGTAAGAATGCAATAACAGATTTTAAATTTGCATACTTGCCTCTATGTTTGCATGAGATCGAATGTGATGTACATTGTTATACCAGTAAAAACATACTATGCAAATAATTCTCCACAGACATTGTAATAATCCACTGTATTTATATTGGGATGCAGTTTCAAAGTGAATTGGCAAGGAAAAGGATGAAAGGTATTTAGTTTCATAGGATCTGCTGGGAAAAAAGGGCATACATTACATTCAACTGGAAAACCTGTTGTAACATTTTCTGCCTACTTTAACAGTCTGTATTTTCAAAGTGGGGCTGCATTGAAATATTTTTCCTTTGATGTTCACGCAGATAGAAAAAAACAGACTCGGTTAAATGTCTTTGTTTGTTCCTGAGTGTATAGCTGGAGGAGCTTTCGTTAGCTGAAGAAGCTTTGACGGAGGCCAACCATTTGAACAACCAGAACGCCGAGGTGTGGGCCTACTTGGCGCTCATAAGCCTCAGGGTGCGTGAAAATAATGTCATTGTTTTCCTGTAAGATTTGATTTGTTCAAGTTAAAAGACATAGCTTTAACTTTAAATCACAGAGCTTTCTTGTAGTTCCATTTTTCCCCAGAATCGCAGACATTCCATTATTTCAGGCACAGTACTCATATGATGTTGTAATTTCAGTTTGACAGGCAAGAGGAAGCGACGCTGTTTTACAAATATGCTATTAGGGTGAGTTTGAGTTGGCGATCTCTTTTCTGAAAGATGTGTTTTGTTTTGTTTTTCTCCCGCCAGCTGAACAGACTATTTTCTTGGTATGCTTTACTTTTCTTGGTTTTACAGTTCAATCTGGAGAGTACTTCACTTCACAAGGAAGTAAAAGAGCTGCAGGATCAAGTCAAAACTCGTCCTCTGGCATCATGCTTTGAATCACACTCTTGACACAGAAGTTTCACTATTTGGAAAAAAAAGCAAACATGGTGACTATAAAAGGTTTCTGGAATACTACTTTTTTGTGTGGTGGAAGATGTAGGAGTACTTTTGAGATCAATGGAAAAATCTGTAATAATGTTAGTTCATATTTCACAAAATATTTAATGAAATCAGACACTGAAGTACTTGACAAAGACGAAGGATATTAAGAAAACTGGATGCAAATAGCTATAACTATTTACTGGCCATGCTTCAAGTGGAACTCACATAAAGAGGAATACTTGAAGTGTTAAAAAAGAGAATAAGCAATCAAGAGTTGTAACAAATCACTTCCACATCAGTGATGTGTCAATATAGACTGTTGTTATACATTCGTTCAATTTGTGAAACCCTTATCCTCACAAGGGTCACAGTGGTGCTGGACCCTATCCCAGCTTACTTCGGACACGAGGCGGGGACACCCTAAATTGGTGGCCAGCCAATTGCAAAGAGACGGAGAACCCTTCACTCGCACACTCATACCTAGGAGCAATTTAGACTGTTCAACCAGCCTACAATGCATGTTTTTACAATGTGGGAGGAAACCGGAGTACCTGGAGAAAACCCATGCAAGCCCAGGGTGAACATGCGAACTCCACACAGGAGGACCGACTTGACATCAAACCTAGGACCCCAGGAACTGCGAGGTCGACGCGCTGACCACTCAGTTGCCGGGCCGCCAGACATTTATTACGATAATTTAATATAATAGAATGTGTCAGAAATTGCTATTAAACTGGAGGGCATCACAATGGGTGTTTATGTAAAGCTTGAAGTTTCAACCGGAAACCTTGTGCAAGATCATTTTAAACTCAAATCAGTGGCCACCATTGAAGTAAAACTGTTTAATATCATATTACAAATACACAGTAACATACAGTCTAAAGTACATTGAAAAATATGCAGCATAAAAATCGATTACAATATACCGCAAATGTGTTCAAATATCCTTAAATGATATTCAAACTCTTAAAAATAATTTGGCACATGGAAATAAAAACTCATTACCATGATTTATGTGTAGTGTGGCAATGTTAATTCGTGGTTACGTGCAGGAAAATCATTTATGCCAGCAACGCATTTACAGAAGTATTCTTAAAAAAATGTACCAGTTTTCAGGAATGTACAGTTGGGATGAAAAAGTACTTTTTTTGTGCCAAAACATTTTTGCTCTAGTGGAGATTTGCATGAAGGAATGGGCCAAAACACCAGCAACAGTGCGAAACCCTTGTGAAGATTTACAATAATGTTTGATCTCTGTCCTCGGAAATAAAAGCTGTATAACAAAGTATTGAGGTGAACTTTCATCTTTGAACAAATACTCATTTTCCACCATAATTTGCCCCAAAAATCTTTAAAAATCAGGCTATGTGATTTAGTTTTTTTTTGCTTTTTATTTTCCATAGTTGAGTTATACCTATGATGAAAATTACACCCCTCCATCTTTTTAAAATGGCACAATTTGTGGCTGACTAAATAAGTACTTGTTTGCCCCACTGTATACAAATATGCACAGTACTGTAGATTTTGGCCAAAAGCAAAGCTTTTTTTGAGCATTTTTTGGTTATTTTTCAGAAATGTAAGATGTTGCCAAAAACTATAATTGGTTAACTTGAGAAGATGAATTACAAATACTCATAATAATTTGAATGAGTTACAAATTTTAATTATGCTTACCTACAATCTTAATATTCGAAGTGTAATCCTTGCTAAAGATACTTAAGGGAGAGAAAGGGTGTTACTGCTGCCTGGCCTGCGCAAAGACCTCTCGCAGCCAAGGTGAATCCTCATAGAGGCGAGGGTCCCCCAAATACTCTGAGGTCCTCTTGTAGAAGTAGTAGTATAACACAGATGCTGTTAACACATTTGAAAACATGAAAACTATTATTTAGCCTTAAAATGCAACGCCCCTATTCGGTGTGTTTCTTTACATGATAAACTATATGGTAACCTTGAAATACACACACACACATATATATTATATATATATATATATATCTATATATATATATATATATATATATATATATATGTATGTGTGTATGTGTGTATGTGTGTGTGTATGTGTGTGTGTGTATGTGTGTGTATGTGTGTGTATATGTGTGTGTGTATGTGTGTGTGTGTATATGTGTGTGTGTATGTGTGTATATGTGTGTGTATGTGTGTGTATGTGTGTATACGTGTGTATACGTGTGTATACGTGTGTATACTTGTGTATACGTGTGTATATGTGTGTGTATGTGTGTATGTGTGTATGTGTGTATGTGTGTATGTGTGTATGTGTGTATGTGTGTATATGTGTGTATATGTGTATATATGTGTATGTGTGTATATATGTGTATATGTGTATATATGTGTATATATGTGTATATATGTGTATATATATGTATAGATGTATATGTGTGTGTGTGTATAAAACATTATCTTACCAGCTCTTTGAAATACAAACATCACTTGAAGGCCATCTGTCCAAATAAACCGATTGGTATTTAGCCATCGCAAATTCTGCAAACAGAAAGCATCACACTTGGCTCTTAAAACACAATACAAAGAAAAGATGTTGAGTGAAAAGACATTCTGACTGAATGGAACATAGTGAATACTAATGTTGTTTTGCATTCAAACACAAGGCTGACAGAAAGGCTTGATAAAATGACAAAATGGGAAGCACCAATAAGCCTATGTAAAGTTGGGAGCTTATTACATATAGATAGGGGGTTGCAGTGGAGGTCAAAGTACTTCAATTGAGAAGGTTTACACACAATATGAAACCTAGATTCTTTAGAAAATGTGAATTCAACCCCAAATCTGTCACAAAAATCCAATAATTCGCTTCCTTTACAAGCTTTTCAGTGAATTCCCTTTGGAGGCTGAGGCAATCCTGGCCTGTCTGCACTTTTAGAATAGAGCATGAAAGCATTTTTGTAGTTGATTAGCCTCCTGTTTTGACAGTTCATATTTTTGCACTCACCATGAGCCAGGAATGAAGTATTACACTGAAGGTCAGATAGAGTGCAGAGAGCATTAGCAAAGCTCTAATTCTCTCCAACAATATGGCTACCAGGCCGACCTGGAACACGTATGTGTTAAACAGCATCAGCAGAATGATGATAAGGTTGAACAAGATGGCGATGTCCTGAATGCTACAGATAAAAGACAAGAAAATAATACGGTAATTTCTAAATATTGTAGAACTCAAACCCTATCAGAGAATGGAAAAAATTTCTTTCTTGCTTTGTTGGACTTACACGTAAAGTACTAGCATCACTACTTGATCATCTCTCAGGAGCTCACTGAAGGAGTTGACAAACAAGTCCAAGGAGAGCAGACTAAGCTGAATAAGTAACACCAGTGAATAGTTGCTGGGTTGGAGCTTCTCCGTCCCATAGGCTGGTCGCCCGGGCGGATTCTGGTTCCACAACGGATCCAAGGCTGCACTGATCTCTAAATTCAATCATCAATATGCAACAAAACTCCTCAGGGGTTTTCGGTGCATAAAGACCTCTTGGCTATTAATGGGGTCAGTTTGCTGGATGAGTCGGTAATGGACTGCTGTCAACATGCCAAAACCGATATGAGTTGCAGTGCATCAGTTCAAACGACGTGGCGACGAAGCCTCCAGAAATTGCAAACTTTTTTTCTCCCAATCATTGATTCTTCATTTTGAAACTGGAGACACATCTGCAATCCGCAAATCCAGATACTAAAGAAAATAACACAGGGCAGAGACATTAGTATTCTAGTTGAGGAACATTCTGTCACAAATCATATTTAGCGCATAGTGCAAATGTCATTTTCGTAAAAATTTGCATACATTTATTCACGCAGTATCCCGATGTTGATTGGAAAATGCACATGTGCATGCACGCAAATTCGCTTCATGTCCTTGCAGACTGTCACATGGGTAAGAAAGAGAGATGAGTTTTTTCTGCTTATGGCAGGCTATGTAATCACGATTGCAATAATGCTCCCAATACTTGCTGAAAAATGTGTCAGTGTGTGGTGAATTTGATGACATGTCAATACAGTGGAAATCCATTAACTGCTTGGTCAGACGCGGTTGACAGATTAAAAATGTGTGGTTTAAATTATAAACATTGCTCTCATGTCTGAAGCACTCAATATTTCTTGAAAATGTCATCATGTTCCTGATTTTCTTTTAGTTGATTTGTAGCGCAAACAGCCGTACACCACAAAACTGTTTAGCATTAGTTTGCGTGACCGTGTATCTTGACTTGACTTTTTCTTGTCAACAACGCAGTCATAGCATTTGTTTAAGTAAATATTGTTAAATAGTTTAAGAAAAAGAAAAATGTGGCCAAGGTTTAAATAATAATAATAAACAGTTTTATAAGTTCCGAGACATTTAATAAAAAGCTACTCTGCACTGCAATTTTCTTTTGTCTGCAACCTGGCTTTTTGAGTAGTATAAAATGAGTTTAATATGTCAAATTATGCTCTTGCTAGGTGTCTTCTAAATATGTAACTAAACTAGTTTGAGTTAAGAAAATATATATTACAACATATAACTAGTTTATGTTCTATTATTTAACAATCACCTTTGGTGGTGAATTTTGTGGACGTGCTCATTAATAATTAGAGTGCTTTCTCAAGCTATAATAATCATTTTTCAAGAAATAGAAGAGAAAACAGGATTATCATTTCAAGTTACTTACCCTCCATTACAAGAATAATAGTCCAATTCAGCACCATATGTCATCTACAAAACAGGAACGCTTTTCACTGTAGTCTATACCTCTGTGATAATGAGCTGAGGTCTTGTAAATCATTTTCATGGACCACTCGGGATCCTCTCAGCCAAAATAAATGCATTGCAGTCTCCCCACGGACGCCCGGTGGATTCTCTTTTCGACCCATGAGCACTATCCAAGAGATGTATTAACAGCTTGGCACAGCTATAACAGGTGTGCAGGAGATTAGGGCTCCTCTTCAACACAGACCAACAACCTAGAAACAAAATAGTGACTAATACATAGAGATTAGCAGCACTCTTCTCCTTAAACAATTGGATGAAAAAGTTTTTTGGGGGGAAGAATGGTCGTGTAAGCGGGGACGTTTGTGTTAAAGCAATTTAATGTGACAACATCAAATCAAATTCTTTTGTCTTGAAAATAATCTCAACATACTATTATACAAATAAGTGCAATTGTGTGTCCTAGTATTGTTCTATAAACTGTTATTTGTATTTTATATATATATATATATATATATATATATATATATATATATATATATATATATATATATATATATATATATATATATATATATAACTGTGGTTGAGCAGGAATTTAGTAATACTTTCGCATTGAACCTTCATTTAAAAGTCCCTCACATCTTGCCATTATTCAGTTTATATCCCATGTGTCACCACTCACCACCTGTCTTCTACATATATGTGACAACACAAATACAAACGTGTCTGTTAGGCATGAAACAGCCTGCACTACTGCTCAAAACAAAGTGCATTGTAATTGCAAAGAACAGATGGGTGGCTTTACTTGCTGTATAATTCATTTATTTTTTATTCCCTTTTGGAGTGACTTTGAACGACATAACAAAATAACAAAGTTATCAATTAAATGTTAACTATGTTCATTAGAAAAGTATTTTATGGTGAAATGTTTGTTTTTGTCATTGTTTTACTTTGATGGAGGAGGTATGTATTGCATTTATAAGTGACATTTCCAAACAAAAACGTATATTCAAGGTAACAATAATAATGTAGGTCACCAAAGTTTTTGAAATAGAGCTACTTGTTAGATCTTTAATTTGCCAAGGGATGCCAGTTTTTTAAAAATAGGTTTGATAATGTTCATTTTCCTGAATAACCTTCAGTTTCCAAAATATTGCTAAGATTTATTCATCTCATGTGGGAGTAGTTTTCCTCAATTTTCAATAATATGGGTGAATAAAAATCAAATATGTTTCAAATTCACCCTATTTTTTTCACTTGCGTACCAGAAATAATAACAATCCTTTAATCGCACAGGAACATAAATTTACATAACAGTCGAAACTTTATTTCTATAATTATAAGCAGATTTTCACTATTGTAGAGAATCCCATTTAAAGAAAGCACAAGGAAATCAAAATCTCTTCCATCGTGTACTATTTAGTTATTTTGTGAACATTTGCTCATCAATTTATTGATTAACTAGAAAATGTTATTTTTTTGGAGAAATTGCATAGGGGTGCTATGTTCTTGTTGTAGATTTTTTGTCATTTTCAGTTTATTTTGGGGCATTTCAAGGCCTTGTTGACTCATTGGCTACCATTGATGGAGTTAGACAACTAATCCATTGTGACAGGGAGGGGACGAATAAATGTATGTTCATTTTCCTTCTCTTAGTTAGAATGGATTGAACGTCATGAGCATTCACCGTCAAGCCCCCACAGTTTAAATGAAACAAATGTCTATGAGTGTCATGGCTTGCATTTTTGGTCACATCCTTTTTAATTTTGAGACTTCCTGCACATTTTGAGGTAGTCTGGGGTCATTCCTAGACTGGAGGTCTGGGACATACTGGGTCACTCACTCCCTGTTGATTTTAAAGCAGAAATTCCCAAGGATTTTGGCCCTTTTGGGGGGGTTACTTCCTGTTGATACCTTGTCATTTGCACCATTGGAAGAAAATGAAAGATTTTTGGTTAAATGATAAGAAAAGGTTAGTCATGTATAGTCCTTGGGGAATGCATCACAAACTCACAAACTGGAGATTATATTTTTTTCCTAATGCTTCATGGTACTGTTGCCACCTAGTGGCGAAAAAAGTGAACCACACAAATTCTACAAGCGTTGTGTGGTGAACAAGACAAAAAAAAACAAAATTTGAAACTGTGAGAGTGAAAGAACCACACTTTACATCAGTAGCAGCATAAAAAAATCGAATCTGCCAAATTATTTTAAAATATATATTTTTATTTGTTTTTTATTTGGGCGACTGATGAATTTGAGTGTTTTAAGAGAGAATATGAGTAAGAGGAACATGAAATAAGGCAAAATGTCACAGTATATTACAAAATGCGATAAGAAGCATTCATTTTGGCTGGGAGCCGCATGCGGCTCGAGAGCCGCGTGTTTGCCACTTCTGTACAAGAGGCTTTGATGTAATAATGATAATGATATATATATATATATATATATATATATATATATATATATATATATATATATATATATATATATATATATATATATATATATATATATATATATATATATATATATATATATATATATATATATATATATATATATATATATATTACTAGAAAATCCATCACATGTTGTACACCAGCAAGACAAGCACCAAAACTAAACTAAACCAGCAAGGTTAGTAATGTTTTTTTTTTTACATTTTAATATTACAGCAAAAATAAAAATCAAATAATTGCAATCCAGGTTTTGGGGGTTTGTGTTTATTTGGTATTTTGGTATTTAAATTAGCCCCGGGATAGGAAAATGACGCAGTATCCCGGAAGAGATCCTGGGGTGGAGTTTGTGTGGTCGCGACGGGAAAATAGTTAACCTTTATTCGACATTTTTGGGAAGTAAAGTACAAAAAGGGAATAGAAGACTTCAAAAAATAAAGGGTATAAAAGAGGATTCACGTTTTTCTCAAGACTTTCTCACAAATCACAGGTAAATCAGCGGACCGGACATTTCCTCACAGACACGGGCTACTCGATTCCCTACATTTCTCCATCTTTACCCCCTGTAGTAATTACACAAAAATGTCTATAAACGTTTTGAAACATTCATATTTGGCTGCACGATATAAAGGATTTGAGAATATATACTTGCTATTTCGTCGCAAATTTCGGATTCTTGGATTACCGTCAGATTAGTACTCTTATTAGCATTTTAGCTGAACTTTCTGATACTACAGTATGTTTTGGGTTACTTGAATAGCCAACTTTGGTCAGTGCACAATGTGGTTTCAATAGTAGAGAAAAAAAAATTCAAAAGCCAGTAAATAATAAAAATAAAAATACTATAATAATAATAATAATTCTAAATAAAATTAATTATAAAAAATGGAATTAGTAAAATATTTATAAGAAAATGTAACATTGAAAAAATAAAAAATAAAGATCTTATGTAAAATGAAGGTGGTCCATCGCTTTGGAGTGCATCATTTCATCGCTTCTAGACCTCTATTTTCCTTTTTTGCTAATTACAAAAAGTATATTCTGTGATTTGGGCTGACAGTGAATAAGTCAAAGTGATTATATATTTAAAAAAAATAGTATTCCACTTTCGTGACCACAGTCCATGAAATGTTTGATTGGTATAATATTATTTAAGATTTTTTAATTAAAATGTAGCATTATTATGTTTGTAAAGTTTATTAAATTGACTTTTTGCAGTATGCCTCTTGTTATATCATGAACTAATTGTCAAAAACATAAAATGGATGGAGAAGCAATGACTTCAATTGTTTGTCGCTTATATTTATGTTATAAGTGTGTGAACTCGATAAATAAAAGTATCCATTAGGAACGAGGCAGGGTTTTTGTCGTTGGATTATCGTCTATAATTTACCTTTTGTTTTGCATGGTCAGTTTAATAAAAAAGACAAACATGGCACTATCTTACTTGTTTTCTTACCATTAGTTCACTTAAATATTTGTTTAAATTGTTAAACAGCAATAGTTTTCAACATTTGTAATCTAAATCATATGCTTTGTCTTTCTAATTTCACTATGCTGGCAATGACTTGAAACAAACACTTGGCTTTCTTTACTCAGCTGTATCTTCTTTGAAACTAAATAACTGTGGAAAAACCCCATTAGATTTTGCTTGCATTTAATTTCCAGGCACATGCTAAGAGTGTCGATCATTCTCCAGCAGATTGGCAACAAATTGACGAACGTGCTCTCTCTGAATTGAGCAAACCAAATTTGCAAAGAGGAGGGGAAGAAAGTCAATAGGCAGCAGCCAGAGCAGGGCTAGTCTGATCTTGTGTAACAAATCAGCAAATACAAGGTGGGGTTAGGCCATCATGAATTCTCTAGACATTACCCTGAGTCAGTATTGAAAGACTATTCAGACTAATACACAAGAGTGCCAAACCATTTGCCCTGTTTAAATTATTATACACTTTGATTTCTGAGTCATGTATGCAACCACACAGTAAAGTGGTGAAGCTCTTTCACCGAAGCAACAATAATGAAAAATTTCTCCTGGTTTTGAGGCTCGCTTTATTCAAAGAACAAACCACATGTGCACAAATTTGACATTTATTGTAATATATTTTTTTATTGTTCAGAATGGGTTTACAAGAAGAGAAGAAAGAAACATGTGGCACCATCTGCCTGAAATACCTACTGATCACATTCAACTTCCTCTTTTGGGTAAGTTTGCGTGCAATTATTTCATGTCGGCATAATTGTCGTCTTTAAATTCGAACAATTAAAACATTTCATTTTGCCCTTTTATTTTAGTAATCAAATGCAGCAAAGCAACAACATTTTAAATAGTGCAAACTAACACTTATAGTGTTTTAAAAGCTTTCAAACTTGTTATTTATTAAACACATTTTTAAATGTGCCATCTGTATTTCTATCTGTTCATCTGTGCTTCTGATCATCCGTTTGTCTAACAGCTGTCGGAGTGTGAACTCGCCTGGGATTGGCTAAAATGATTCATTGATTGTGGTTCAAAATGTCAGTACACTTTGTAAACAAAGCATTTTTGGTAGGCTTTTTGTGAATGTTGAAAAAGTACTAATTGTTAATAATACCGATATTGTAAATTAATTTTAGTAAGTGCTTTTTGTTCAAAATGGTAATATTTTCTAATTATGATGTGATTAACTACAGAAGTAGCAGTTTATTAAAAATACAATATTTTGCGCTTAATGTAAATGCATTCAATTAACATGGAACATAGTTAGTAGATTCTTATGTTGTTGTGGTTTCATATATATATATATATATATATATATATATATATATATATATATATATATATATATATATATATATATATATATGTATATTTATATATATTTATACCGTATTTTCACACATAGAACGCACGGCCTGAAAGGGCTCTATGTATAGTCTATGTCATTTTGGGTGCAGAGAAGATGTCTTTGTTTATTCAACAAATAACATGCAATATCTCTATTTGTAATGTACTTGTTTCCATACCTCTGAGACGAACCAATACTCGAGTTACTACTTGTCATAGCCAGTTGGGGTCGCTGGATACTTTATTTTGAGGCCCTAGATCAGATTAGGCAATAGTGTATAGATATCATTTAATTTTGTGAGAACAAAGAGACACCACAATCCCCTAATTTGGCCTTTATTGTAAAGACTGATACACATATTCATCCTTCATTGTTGGTTTATAGTTCTTATTGCAAGTGGTTGGCGGCCAGTCAGAGGTTTCCCATTCTCTTGCACATATATAGTGAGCTCTGGGATAGGTTACATCTCAGCTGTGACCCGTGACTGTGTAAAATGGTGCCTATTGATTCATCATTTACTCTGTGAAATATGATTTTATTTTGTCTAATGGATTACCCCCTATTAAAATACCTAATTCAAAATTTCTCAGATGAATGTTCCATCAGAATATATCAACATATGGTAAAAAGTATTGTTCTTTTTATTATAAATTTGCATAACGGGTTAAATTAAAAAAATCAAATTCAACTTAACACATTAATGTACACTCATTTCTACAATTTTCCAATTTGCTAGGACACAGACTCAGGAGATGGCAAAAGATTTGACCAATGTGTCCCACATCACCAAACGATATTTATACCATTAATGTTTTGATACACTAGATATTTGCATAATGATCATTATATGTATTTGTGGGTAAACATTATGTTCAAAAGTAGCTCAGACCATGACTGTTGCATCGTAACGGATAACTACATGTTTTGGTTGATTGTTTTCTTGCACCCTGTTTTGTCAGTAATTCCTTGATGTCGTATTATAAAAGTCAATTGTTTACTTTCTAATGGTGAGAATATATTTGTGTGGAAGCTCCCATTAGCTGTCACTCACAGTGACAGCGACAGTCTATCACCTGAATTACAGCAATTCCTCAGCATAAGATGCATGTTTAGATGAATCCCGAGCATCTCAGTAAAAAGTCATTCATTTGTTGACTGTCAGTAGCGTCGGGCGCCTCCTCCTCTCGAGATCTGACTCATGTGTGCCTCTTTCAGCTTGCTGGGGGCGTTGTGATGGCTGTGGGTGTTTGGACTTTGGTTGAAAAGAGCGACTACATCAGCCTTCTCCCCTCGATGACATATGCTGCTTCTGCCTACATACTGGTCCTAGCTGGAGCCATTGTCATGGTAACAGGCGTTCTGGGATGCTGTGCCACCTTCAAGGAACAGAGGAGTCTACTGCGAGTGGTAAGAGACTGTGTCAGACATTCCACATTGTGCACTTGTATTGAACATCAATACCACAAGACTACCACGGTATCAACTCTTAAATCTAATGGAATGGAAGAAGCATTTCAATCATGAATTATATCCAATTCATCTGATAGGTTTTGTCGTCTATGTTTTCAGGGTTCTGCATCATGGTAACTTTGATGTTGCTTTAAAAAGCTAAATTTCAAGCCACATGAGTTTATGGGTAGGGGCCCGTTATCAGTGACAAAATTTAATATCACAGTGCAATTATATGCTGTGTATCAGCTCTCCCAGCTATCCTGGGAAAGCTTTTTTTTTACAAGATTCAGGGTACATGAATGGGAGACATTTAGAGAAATACAGTGGCCTGCAAATGTTTGAGTACTCTGTCTATACCCAAATCTAGTTTCGGACACTAAACCAGCCCAGCCCTCCTTACCTCAGCAGAGCTAGGAACATTGTCGGGGACCCATACCACCCTGGTCACAACCTGTTTCAGCTGCTGCCCTCCGGCAGATGCTATAGGTCTCGCAAAGTACGGACAAATAGGCTTTAGGGCAGTTTTTTTCCCCACATCCATCAGGACTGATTGATTTATTTTATATATATTTTTAAAACAAGCCCAAACAAACAGGGAATCCATGCTTAGAAACAGTTGTTAAATGGAATTTGAGTGTGGAGAAAACATTGCTAACATGACTTTGTTGCATAAACTGTAAAATAAGTCCACTAAGCTTGTGTATTTTCAAATGCCCCATTCTTCCTGAAGAGCTAAGATTAGGCTGATGAATCACTTTGATGGAATGAACTTGTCCACAAGGTGAGATGCTATCATGATTGTTAAAAAGGACAAACATCAGGGTGGAAAGAGCTGATTCATTGGGCTCCTGTGTTTGCCCAGAGTTCAAGCTGTCTTCTGAGGAGAACATGAGCAGCAGTGATTGTTGATATACAGTTGTATTATCTAAATGTCACAGGTTTGAGTCCTTACAAGACGACTCTTTCTCTTTACTGTAGAGCTGTAACACTTTCCGCTTTAAACCATAAATTATTTTTCCAAAGAAGAAAGATTTGATTTGTTCTTCTGACCCACAGGGTAGTAAACATTGTACACTCACCATCCAATGTTATGTTTATGAGAAAATAATACTGCTTTCTACCTGTGCTCCTTCCAGAGATGGCAAACTCCTGTTTGACCATCATTTATTTATATCTTATACCAGGGGTGCTCATTAAGTCGATCACCAAGGTGCTACTGGTAGCTTGCCTGAGAATAAGATTTGATCCAGTCTGTCGGATTCCTTTGGGCCTGAACAATGTCTCCTTTGTACCACGACATCGGAAAGTGCCCACCGCAAAACTCGCATTTTGTTTGAACATGCATCTGACACAATTAACAGTTGTTAAGGTCACATCAGGATCTAAGTGTGGTTCCAACAGCCTCGTCTAATCCTGTCACAGTTGCTTGTTAAGGCTTCCCTTTAATATCGAAAAGCTTCATTTTGGCACCCTTTGTTGGTAACCATGTTTCCGAGCTTCCCTCGCAGCGCGCTTAATATCTCTCCTAGGTGCTCTCTTTTGGTCATATTGCCGAATATAAATTGGATTTCCCCTTGGGTGATCGTAATCTATACAATTGCTTCAAGCTGAAGTCAATGTGAACGAGAGCTCAACTTTATAGCGGATGATTTATTGATGATAGGTTCCTCGTTTTACAGCCCATTTGCGGTGCACACTCGTGAGTTTTTGATCGCTTCTTTTTGAAGTGTTGGCACTCAGAAGAGTGTAACATATATTCTATTTCTATTTGTCTCAAAGAGACAAGTTAACATTGTGGCACTAATATAGGTGTGTGCGTGTGAACCACATAGTGCCTCTGAGTGACAGGAGTCTGAGGATGCACACATTCAGTTGGCTATAAAGGGGAAAACATATCTCCAAGTTGCAAATCTCCCTCATTCACAAACCTGTTTGTTGTAAGAGGAAGTAGCAATAACCTGCTTGAGGGGAAAAAAAGGGAGACAAAACTAAACAAATGTCGAAAAATTTGGTGTGATGTGGTAAAATCAGACAAAGATGGTAGGAAGTTGAAACGTAGGCCTGTGAGTCATTTTGGTACTTATTAATCTGTAACTTTAAGATGCCGTCAGACGCCACTGCAGCCAACAACACTTTCTCTGTCACACTTACTCATCTTTGGGTTCATTTTTTGAATGGGTTCTACAGTATATTATCAATATGTTCCAATTTGGCAATCTTCTAGTTTTTGCATTCATATTTCACAGACTGACCGCAGTCCCTTTTTTTCTAGGATCATCACCGAGCCTAAATAACAGTTGGCATAAAATATGTATTTTTTTTCTCTCTTTCCAGTATTTTGTCCTGCTGTTATGTATATTCCTGTTGGAGATCCTTGCTGGTGTCCTGGCTTATATTTACTATCGACAGGTAATGAAATACTGAAAAATATCAATCTAAACATGGTGGCTTCATTTGGATTTTGTTTTGTTTTATTCAAATAGTCCCACCAGTTTTTGGAACATGTCACCCAAAAAATGGACTTTATGAAGTAATGCATTAAAATGAGCATTAAATTGCTCATCCTGACAGGGCAGCCCAATTGCAGAAAGTAAATCCCAGCCTGTTCCAATATGTAAATAATTACAAACACATCAAACTGGAATTATTTACAGTAAAAACGAATTGGCAGAAATAGCAACAAAGACAAATACCAAAAGAGAAAATTCCTGCTCACTAGATGCTGAACACACTGCTGCTGTGCTTATTTGCTGTATTAAATGTGGACTGTAACAAAAGCTGACAGCCCTCTTCAGCACAGTTTATCATGACGCTCACTGCAGGTGTTTTTTCCTCATTCCATTCATATTGCATTAAGTTACCCGATATTATTCCCAACCTGGCAAATCTGAAGGCTTTAAAGGTTTTATGTGACTTTAAAAGGGCACATTATAAATTCTGTGTTTATGAACGTCTGGATACAACCACTGACATTTTTTCCTTTTCTCAAGTCAAATGTCATCCATGAAAACAAGTAGTTAAACGTCTCATGAAAAGGGTTTTCACAATCACTGACAGACTCGGTGAGGCTCATTTGGCGAGCTGTCGAGTGGCCTTCAATCATGTTAGTCTTGGATTGGATAACTTTATTCATCCCGTATTCGGGAAACTTCGTTGTCACAGTAGCAAGAGGGTGAGGATGCAGAAATAGGAAAGGCATTTTAGACATAAATAGATAGGTAATAAGTAAGTTAATAAACAAATACATGAATAAATATATAAACGTGTTGCTGAAATATATATATATATATATATACACACATAAAAGCACATATATACATACATACACATAGATGTACATGCATGCATACGGTAGGTCTTAACACTCAGCCATTTGTTTTGTTAAAAAGCCTGACAGCTGATGGGAGGAAGGATCTTCCTTTTTTCTTCTTTGATGTTTACGATTTGTTGGAAATAACAAGAGGATTTTATTGAAAAGGGGTTGTTTTCCTTCAACAAAAGTAACGTAGCATGCATAAATCCTTATATTATTTCCCATTAGCATAGCTTCCATTGACTACCATGTTCTCTAAACCTAGGTCTCTTTTAGTCCCTTCTTAAATATTTATTATTCCTAGATCTGAATCTTTTCCCATTCAATTTGAAATAAGACATGCTATTAGATGCTCCCTGGAGAACAGGCGTCTTTAAGCTTGACATTCTTCACTGTGTTGTCAACAAACACGTTAATGTCTTTTTTAGCGCATCGTTGTCCTTCCTGCCGCTTTGCATAAACCACACATGCTTGTGCACAGGCGATGTTTTACTCACCACCACCATCCATCATTGTCATAACTTATACTGCAGTCATAGTACCTCTATATAGGAGAATGAAGCATTGTGGGTGGATGTGGGTGATATTTCTAGCTTTAGTTCTCTTCTCTTTTACTTACATTAGCTGTACTCAACATGTCATCCTAAAGAAGGGCAGCTTTTCCACTATTTGACTCATAGAGGGGAGTAAAAACAAATTGAAATTACATTTAAACATGAATGCACATGTTATTGTGCCTTATTCAAAATTAAGATGCCAATGTTCACAAGGTGAAACTAATCTTAGGAGGCCTGTATAAAGGATTCATGGCTGTACAATGCTTCTCTAGTGAAGGTATTTGTTTTTTGCAATACACAACCTAGGACACCAGAGGCCAGCGCTTGCTTTTGGAAAAAGAATTCAGACAAAGATGTGACTGGCGTGTGCTTAAAGTTATTCGGGAGTATTCTGGGGACGCCAAATACCAGGTGTTCACTGTCTGGTCAGTTTCTCTACAAGAGGAGGGTCCAACTGATTATTTTAGTGTTAGACTGAATTAGAACTGATGATTTGTTGATATTGAATGTATTATTTTATAATTGGAATCAATTTCAATTGCACTTCAGTAAATGCCAAAATAAGAAAAAAGATCAATCAAGGCAAAAGAATTTAAGGACTGTGGATACTACATTGGACAGCATTTAACCCTTTATAAGGCAAGTGACAATTTATGGTCATTTAAAAAAACATAAGCTATTATTATATATGTATATTTTTAAATTACTAATCATTATTATTTTTTCATATTTCTTATAGCTATAAATAACTTTATAAATTTTTTACACTATAGGAAATCAAAACAAATACAAGGAGAAATGCACACTGGTTATGAATTCATGTAACACTTTATATTTTTTAAAATTGTATTTAACTCATTGTATGTCATTGATTGCAATAGATGTCCATTTCATTTAACTGACCATGTAAACTGGGATGACCCAGCGTTTATTCGCTCCTCCTAATGGATTGGAAGTCTAGGGCAGCCAGTGAGTTGATAGAGTGCTGGATAAGGGTTGAAAAAATATAGATCATCATTTGCGCATGAAGGGTTAATTGCTGTTTTCAACTGACTTCCTCAAGTGTGCACACCATTGGCTCTTTCCTTTTCTTTTTTTTATCCCCCCTTCCTCTCTAATATCACTCTGTCTTTTATATTTCCTCCCATCATTCATTCCCTTGATATTTCTGTCATGCTGTGATTTACAGTGGTTTCCCCACTGGCTTGTTGCCATAGAAACTGAGCCCCTTTAGACCTCCCCTACAACGCCACAGAGCGTTCAAGATAACAAAACATAACTATATATATATATATATATATATATATATATATATATATATATATATATATATATATATATATATATATATATATATATATATATATATATATATATATATATATTATGTATACATATACATATACCTATATATGTGTTTATGGTTTGAAATCCACCATGTGTATGATGACGACAGCGTACTAATCTCATCTCCGGAAAAATTAGAAGTTGCAACTAATTTGTTAACGTCAGCCGTGCATGACTGAGATGAATTATGTGGCTGCATTGCGAGTTGGATCTGCATTTATCTGTGTCTGTGGCCAGTTAAATGAGGAGCTGAAGCAGAACCTGAGGGAGACCATGATCCAGAAGTATGAACAGAAGACTCACGAGCACGTTACCAGTGCTGTGGATAAGCTGCAACAGGAGGTAAATGTGACCCAACTCCGGCACAAACTTTAAAATAAATCTAAGCTACACTCGTGAGATAAAGTAGCATGTTTTCGTATTAGATTTACAATACTTTTTTGTGGATCAATTTGCCATAAAAATGTCATGACTCCTGATAATGATGTTGTTAAATCCCGGAAATTTTCAGTAAAAACTGGCCAAAACATCAAATAAAGTAGATATATACAGGAGAGATATGATAGATTGTTTTTGTATCTCATTAATCATGTACTTTCATGCCCTTACACCTAGAAGCAAACTGGTAATATGTCAATTTGAGGTTTTGATCTCAGCGTTTCACTTTGAGGTGGTTTATTGGGCATCATTTTCAATCTACGGCTATCAGAAGTCTGCCGCCAAATCATTTTCGCCCTTAATATACGATTATGTATTCTGTGTCTGTCCCCTCCATCAGTTCAAGTGCTGTGGGAGCAACAATTCATCCGACTGGGAGGAGAGTGTCTGGATCCGTTCCGACGATGGAAATGGTAGGGTGGTGCCTGACAGCTGCTGTAAGACTCCATCTGAAAAGTGTGGACGTGGGGGGCACCCTTCCAACATCTACAAGGTTGAGGTTGGTCCGTGCCAGGTTCTGTTAGGCCCTGTGCCTTTATTCATCTAAATTCTAAACATAATATCTGTTTGCACTTGTGCATTAGTGCTCGCAAGCATAAGGATGTGAGTTCTTCCATTTAGGGTGGCTGTATATCAAAACTGGAGAAATTCATTCAGGACCACCTGAAAATCATTGGTGCAGTGGGCATTGGGATTGCCTGTGTACAGGTAAGATTAATCACGCTTTACAAGTGTAAATTAACAAATTTAGTAATTCTTTTCTTTTGCCATCGCTGTTGAATATGCAGATCATAGGGATGGTGTTCACATGCTGCCTATACCGACGTCTCAAATCAGAGCCGTACTAATGAAGAAAAAAAAGATGGAGAATGTCACTTTTCTCATTCATCACTTATTCTCCCGTGGAGGGATTAAAGGACACATCTGAGTTTTTATCATGGTCAGATGGGGAAAGAAATGTCGCATACTGTAATTAGGCATTAGAATTAGAGTCATAATTATACTACTGCACTGATGGGGGAAAAGCTAGATTTGATAAACTGAAATATTAGTTATGCATATTTAATTTAGAGAGGGATACCCTCTGTGGGAATTTAAGGTCAAATCTAAGTCATTTCTTTGTTTTATAATGTTCCTGTGCTGGCTATATTTGAACTTCCCTTCCCCAGCACACCAGCTACTGGTTTTAACAAAACCACTCCACCTGCTGAACTTGTTTTCATGTTAACTAAACACTCACATATTTTAAACACTATTGTTTTCATGTTAACTAAACACTCACTTATTTTATACACTGTATTGTTTTCATGTTAACTAAACACTCACGTATTTTAAACATGGTGGCCTTGTAAATTCTCATATTTTGTAAATGCCTATTTTCTGTAACACTTGGGTTTCTGACCTTTGAGCGATTGCTGCAGCTGAGGCTTTATTGCCGAATTTATCTTCAAATTGTGATGTGCCACTGTTAGATCGGGCTCTTATCCCCCAGTGTGTTGGCAAGGACACTTTCATTTGCCAGACTGACACTACAACGACTACACTTTTCTCACCAGCATAACTGCACCATCACTGTATTAACACAATAGTGCCAGAATTTTTTTTTAAACAATTTCAATTTAGTAGAATGTACAAGGCTGATGTAATATAATGTGTAATGCCTCTCCTGCTTTTTGCTGAAGGGAAACTTCCTGATTTTATATTTTAATGTATTTTTTATTGTTCCACTGATGCCAAAAATAGACAATGACTGACCTCTCTGTGCATCTACTGTATCCTCACCAAATGCTATTTCAAACCAGATTCATTTTTATTGAATGTTTTAAATTCAGCTTTTCTACATCAGTACGTCTCTTCTGATCAATATTTGTCAACACACTAATCAGGATCTACTGTTGACATTCTTTTGCATCAATAATCTCCAAACATTCCTACATTGATTACAAATGTCCTCTGTCTTGGCCACATTCAGTTTGAATAAATATCCATCAAAATTACATGATTTCTTTCTCCCGTTTATTTTTTCTTTTTGATTTAAAATAAGAAAATAGCAGGTCTAACCCTGGACAAAAGAATCAATACTGCCTGGGGGAGCATGAAACAGTGCAGTGTCCTTCAGCAGCTCAGGAAATCCCTTAACTAAACACACCAAAATGTCTTTAGATCTGCCTGTCTGTAAGCAGTGGACCCTACATGATTGGCACAGGCTTAAGGATACATTAGTCTATTAATCAATTCCCTAATGTCACCTGTGCAGCAGTGCACATTGTGAGCTGCTGCCCCAAGAGTATTATGTATATATCACGGCGGCTACCATGGCTCTGGGTTCACCACATTCTGTCGTTGAGACCTCTTTTTAAAGCCGAGTGTGTGTCAGCATTGTTACTGCGGCTGCAGCAGTGCTAAAGTGCTAACACGGGGAGGCGGCACCCTCCACACTTTTGTCATCTCAACAGCTGGTGAGTCTGTGCAAAATCACCCAAAGGCTTTTCAGGATTACCTCTGTTCCAATTTCAGTTATTTCCTGATAAAAGCAGAAAAGAAATTTACTCGTATAAATTCCAAGTGACGTGTAAAAGTGGTTTCAACCTAAATGTTTGAAGTTGTTTTGTCTGCAATGCTTTTCAGCTACCCTGTCAGAAGTCTGATTTCACCCTTTGCAGACAGTGAGATAATTAGCTTTGACTATTGTATTTTGAAAATAAAAAAATAATCTAAGTTTGCATGTTTTCCCTAGGCTTGCGTGGGTTTTCCCCAGGATTTCGCTTTCCTCCCTTATCCCCAAAACATACAGGATAGGCTGGTTAAACACTCTAAATTGCTCGTAGCTACATGAATGGCTGTCCGTCTCCTTGTGTTCTGCGATTGGTTGACCACCGATTCAGGCTGTCCCCCATCTGGTTCCTGTATTTAGCTGGGATAGGCTCCAGCACCCCCCACGACTCTTATGAGGATAAACCGTTCTGAAAATTAATGAATATCTGTTTGTGAACACATTTAACTCGGGGCAAATAAGCAATTCAAAAACCCCTATCCCAATTGCAGGGTGCATTTTGCACACCCCGTGAAACTTGAGTCCTAATACAAAAAGAGCAGGTGTTTTTCTGTTGATGGCAGGAGCTATCAGCTCAAGTACTTCTCAAAATTGTAATTTAGCAGCGTGCTTGCAACTAGAAAACATCTGCGGAACACAGGTTGCGCGCCCTCCCTTTGACTTTGCTTGTTGTCTAATTCTGACTCGGAATAAATGCCGCAAGCCTTTGAACAACAAGTGCTCCTCAACTAATGTTACCTGCTGATGAAAGCCATTACTCTCCCTGGCCTATCTTGCTCTGTAGGCTCAGCAGGATGCGGACTGTTTGAGCTGAGACTTGTTTGCTGTGACGGCTAACACATTGGCCAACAATATGTTAATAATGCCGGCCTATGACATTTCAAAAGAGTCTTTCCAATACGGTCTATGCAGTTGTCTGCTCGCTGCACGTCATTCAATGTATAAGAGGTACACTATTTTGAGATAGTGGACTGTTTTGTACCCTTCACCTTCCTCAATGCACTGTATTTTCCTGGAAGATGATTGGATTTCTGCATGCTTGCATGACAAATGGGCAACAGGAATCTTTGTACATGGTTGGTTGTGTACAGCTGCTGACAGGAGAAGTAAAGTATAGGTGTTTGTTCGTCCAATGACCTGTGGGAGAGCAAAACCCAAAATACTGTGTCTATATAATGTGTCATGAAAAGGTTTGGGCATAAACCTTTATTGCCCCTGTATACTATTACTGCCACGATAGTGTGGTATTGGGTTCAAGATCATTGCTCCTTAGCCGCTTCATAGCAGTTCCATTTTTTGTGATTTCGTTCATGATTTTATTTATGATGGGAAGGACCTCGGGAAACGTGGGGGAAACTTCTCCCGATTACCTCAGCAATCATTTTATGTTATTGCTGGAAATGAGCTAAGTGAAACTAATTTGCTGAATCAAACAGCTCTGGGGTCCAGGGTTCAAATGTTTGCATGTTTTCCCGGTGGGTTTTCTCCGGGTACTCCGGTTTCCTCCCACATTAGAAAAAAATGTGTGGTAGGCTGATTGGACACTCTAAATTGCCCTTAGGTACGAGTGTGAGAGTGAATGGTTGTCTGTCTCCTCGTGACCTGCGATTGGCTGGCTACCAATTCAGGGTGTCCCCCACCCCTGGCCTGAAGTCAGCTGGGTTAGACTCCAGCACCCTCTGCGACCCTAGTCAGGATAAAGTGGTTCAGAAAATGAATGAATTGTCTAGGAAAACAAAATTGTCTGGGTGACCGACCCCAGAATTTTGAACAGCAGTGTAAATTTGGAACATGTCAACAGTTTGAGGATTTCTAATGAGGCATAGGCAGTGGTAATTCATCTTTAAAAATGATGTTGATTGTGTGTAATCAGTTGTTGATTAATCAGATTTTGAAGGATGTATCCATTTTTTAAAAAGCTTGACCTGATTAGGGTCTCAGCTGAGCTGGAGACTACATCAGGTGATTTCGGGCGAAAGGCATAATACCCCCTGGAGAGATAGCCAATCAACTGCAAGGCAACTATTTATAATCAAACCTCATTATGAATTTTCCTCTACCATCTTGAGTGCACTGACCCAATAAGAGCAGTAAGTATTGTGGGTATTACCATTAATGGATCTGGCTTGATTTATCGATTTGTCAAGAAGAATCTAATCAAATTCGAGCAAAACCTGAAAAATAAATTAACGTCATTCCGAAAATAACTTTTTTGTTTTAAAGAGTACATGTATTTTAGTAAAATCTCAGCAAAATTTCAGCAATACTAATTTCAAACAATTTTAATTTCTAAACTGCTCGGTTTATATTGATCTCCCAGGGCGATGATGCAGTGGTTCTTTTGGCTGTGTGGGTTTGATTCCTGCTCCGTAGTGGTGAGGATTTAAGTGTGATTGTTTTTTTTCACTCTATATGTGCCCTATGGCTGACTGGTCACAAGTCTAGATTGTGGTCTGCATTCAGCCCAAAGTAAGATGGGATAGGCTCCAGCACCATGACCCTGACAAGGATAAGCGGAGTTCAAAATCAATGAAATTTTTTACCTGGTTTAAGTATAATGGAACCGATTGTGTTAGATGTTGTATTAAACTTATCAATGCCCCTTAAATAACTCACTTTGGAATATTATCAAATCTTCAATTGTTGCCCAAACAGGCGATATCCTATCGCCTTGAAATTATCGATTTACAGCTATAGTAAACGAGGATTTTTTCCCCTTTCCTGGTCATAATGCTATTTGCCCTCAGTGATGATTCATTCCTTCATTTATCTTCCATACCACACATCCTCGAAAGGGTTGTGGGGGGTTCCTGGAGCCTAACCCAGCTGACTTTCGGGCGGAAGGCCGACTACACCCTATACTGGTCGCCAGTCAGCCAGAGTGCACACAGAGAGACAAATGACCACATGCACTCCCAATCAATGTTTTGGTAGTTTCTTTGTGTGCCCGACACCTGATTGGTGACCAGTTCAAAATGTAGTCTGCTTTTTGCCAAAGTCAGCTGGACCACTGACCAGGTTATGCAGTCTTGAAAAGGGATAGAGAGATGAAAGTGGTAGATCATTTCTGATTGGCCATAGTTAAAAGCAAGATGACAACATCTAATTTTGAGCACGCTCTGCTTTCTTCCTTGTATCAGCTCAGCTCTAAGTGCAGATGTCTCATTTTGATTCAAGGCTCTGGTTCTGACTGAATGCATAGCGGAAAGAGCCAACAAATGTAATCATGGGTCTGTAGATGGCAGCAAGACTCTTGGTCTATTTGTCTCAATAACTAGGGAAAAAGCTCTTCTGTCTCGGCTGTCAAGGGCCACCGATAAAATTTAAATTAATATGATAATCCTGCATGAAGGGAGGGGAAAAAATCTGAGAAATAAATTCCTTTGCTACCAAAAAGGCCCCTCGCCATCTGTCCGACATGGCAGAGCACCTGCGCCTATATTCTGACTTAATTAATGTCTAAATGCACATTTTGTAAATTATGTAAATATTGGTTTCATAAAAGCCAAAACATGGGGACAGGAATTAATAGAGCATGATTAAAACAGCCTAAATCACATGACTTCCATGATTCATTTAGCAACAGAAGCTCCCAAAATGTTTTCCGCTCTCTCGCATAACCTGTACAGAGTCATTGTGGTTTATTGTTTTTCATAATTTGAATGTGTGACAGGTGCTCATTAGGTTAGAACCTTTCCCCCAACGTGCGACCTACTTGCTCAGGGAAATAAGAAAACACTCAACCTGTGTATTAAAACCGTCCCCGAGCCGCATCCTGGCTTTGTGCACGCGCTACTAAAGGGAACATCTTTATTGGTGTATACCGCTCTGGTGTGTTGACAGGAGGCTCTTATCCTTGTACATGAGGATCCACACCACATGCCTCAGTTTGTCACTCACTCATTCAGTCAGCCTTACTTCAGCACTCGCCAGATCCCTCAACCGTAGCGACCAACATCTGGCCCTATGTCGAGATTTTGGCTCATATCCAATTTAGGAGGGTGCACGGGCTTCTTGGTCCAGAAGTTTCTAGGACTTTCTAAAAAAAGTCCCAGTAGCCACAATTTTAAAAGAATTGATTGTTATCTACCTATGTACGTGTTGACCAAAAAAAGTGGGTATTTTTGAAGCGGGCATTGGCAGACATGAGCAAGTGACAGCATTTCAAGACAGTGACCTTGAGCAAGTAAACACTTGACCATTTTAGTAACCATGGTGAATTCAGGATGATAGCCATTCATATTATTATCAATATTATTATGATTAATATTAACGGCAGATTTTGAAAATGCATTTGTACAGGGAAGGATGTGATTTCACATGAGGGAAAATTGCATCGTTTGTTTAATTGCATGTTTTTAAGGTTTCATTTAATCATTTACCCATCTCGTGACCGGACGTTTCGTCGAAAGACCTTTGGTCCCCGGATGTTTGGTCAACCGGACGTTTGGTCGACCGGACGTTTGGTCGACCGGACGTTTGGTCGACCGGACGTTTGGTCGACCGGACGTTTGGTCGACCGGACGTTTGGTCGACCGGACGTTTGGTAGAATGGACGTTTGGTACAACTGGTAGAGTTTACTGTTGATATTTTGATATTAGATATTTAGATATTAAACTCACTCTCTCTCTCATGATTATAATTTTGAGAGCTGGTTTCAACAGTAACAACCCGGCGACCAAACGTCCGTTCTACCAAACGTCCGTTCTACCAAACGTCCGTTCTACCAAATGTCCATTCTACCAAACGTCCGTTCTACCAAACGTCCGTTCTACCAAACGTCCGGTCGACCAAATGTCTTTCGACGAAACGTCCGAGTACCCTGGGATTGATAACTAGGCAGTAATTAGGCTGATATCAGTTAAAACTTATTGATTCCTCAGTGATGAGGACTGGCTAAGAAAGGAAAAAGTCTGAGCTACATAACAATGAAAATACGAAATATTTATACTGTGTACCCACATTGGCTAAGAAGTTCCATGACTAAATGTCAACCTTGAATAGTAATACACAATTCATGAAAAAGGAACCGTTTTTGTGTATCGTAATTATGTTTTTTGGATCAGCTGAAGCCTATCAGTACTAAATTTGGGCATGAAATGGAGTGACAGGCTTGCAAAATTGTTATTCATGTACTTCTATGTAATTTATTTATATATTTACCTATGTACATATTACATCCGTATATATATATTCATATATACATATATTCTTATATATACGTATATATATATAATATATATATATATATATATATATATATATATATATATATATATATATATATATATTTAGTTTAGGTATTTAATGATTCAGTGAACAAGGAGCGTGATATAATATTCATACACTGAATGTTCTTATTCATAAAACGGCTGAAAATTGCATTCTTGTATAGCCTTTTTAATTACACCTGCTCGTGCATAAATTATATACATTAATAGTGAGGGGCCTTAGTTAAGCGGCTTCTCTGTGCCTTCTCGCAGGATTTAAAGCCTTAATTACTGGCAGAGCGCGTGATTTATCTAATCGAGAAAACTTTGTGAAGGTCAATATTTCAGACACATTTGATCAGAATGCCCTGTGGTCATTAACTCGGGATTAAAATATTTTATAATGGGCGCAATCACACATTTATGACTGAAGTTGGATTAGGCATACATGTTTTTTTACTGGGTGATAAAGAATCATATGATAATGCTTCTTTCGCTATAATGAACTTTGAGAAACTTATTTGTGATGCATCACCTCCACAAAGCCCTATTTATGATTAATACGTAGATTTAATGACAGCCTACTGACTTTGTGAATGTTCAGTGCAAATACATGTTTTCTTTCCTGACACCAAACTACGGTAAATAACAATAACACAAAGACCACCTCGGGGTGTTTGAATGTACCACAATATTGGCTCGCTAATAATGTTGTGTTCTATTTTTAACAGTGTAATTGCATTGAGATTATGACATTTATCTGTGTTGTATTGAGCAAGACTCTAAGGCATAAGTATGTCTAATTGCCACTCATTCACACTGTCTGATTCAATTTCACTAATTAGGTGACATTCAAATGTACAAATTAAGTAAACTGTCATGTAGTGAAACCATTTTTGTTCATTTTGAGATGCTGTTAATACCCCTTAGGCTTCAATTTCCCTTCTATTATTCACTGTTTTACAAGATAATGCTAAATTGTGGTATCTTGTTTAGTATCTCGACACTCCCAGTTGCTATAGGGTGTGCACGTCCAGTCTCTGCATGTGTGTGGACAGAAAAGAAGGGGATGAAATAAAAAAAGATATTTTGGTTTAAAGGCATTGTGTATATCAAGAGGCATGGTCAGTATAAATTAATACTGCGCCAGCCAACTACTGTTTGTCGGCTTGGCCTCTATAGCACCCGCAATTGCATGTTAAAGTAATGGCCTCTGGAAGCCTAACTGTCTTACGTATGGCGTGCATCTCGTGGGACTGTTGCTTTCATGCATTTGACAATAAGAGGGTCAGCAAACGTCGTATCCATCCACTCAGGTCAGAGACACAAACCGAATCACACTATGCCGCGTGCACGCAATCTTTCACAAGATCAGAAAGCTGAAAGAAAGATGGAGAGACTTTTTTATCTGGATGAAAAGATGTGAACGAAGTAACAACATTTACAATTATGTCCTTCCTTTTATTTATTTATTTTTTATATTTCAGGTTTGAAAATGGCAGCTTCCCCTCAAATCTTCATAGTCTGAATGACTTATTCCACTCAACAATGAATCACGGTCATTATTGCCTTATGCAGTATGCTACTGTTAGTACACGGAGCCAATTTCTAGGAATTCACATTATGCAGGATCATTCAACTTGGACTCACACAATGTCGTACACTGAGTACGCGCCATGCCTGGGGTCGTTTGCTACAGTATTTTTGACATACATACACATCAATGACCACAGTCGGCTCATTATGAAAATTCATTGGTCCTGAAATGAGAACGTGCTGCTCAGATCCTGCAGCTGAAGCTCAGCGTGCCTTTCTCAATGGCCTGAGCTGAAAACAATAGTAAGTGACAACCAACACTGGAGTGATGTTATTTTCTTCAGCCAACCAGAACTCGCCATGCTTGCAAATCTGCTGAACAGGGATTGTAACTCTTATGGTTGTTTCAGGTCAACATTAAGAACAATGGATTCACATAAATGTTCTACTTAAACCTGAAATTTTATTCTGAAATTGGCTGCAAACTTGAATTGAATTGATTTAAATGCTTTTATTAAGTATAATGAGATTTAAAGCTTCACCACCAAGTGCACAAATTACAACAACAAACAAACAGATATAAATAATCAATAGATAATAAAAACAAATAATCAATAGCACCCAGGGTGCTTCTTTGAACTTGAGCTTGAATTAGACTAAGGATGATAGTGAACAAAAGCGGTTAATACATAAAAGGGATACATTTCACGTGTCACTTTGTAACCATAAATTCAAAGTGTTTGTCTTATCTGAAAAAGTAAGCCCCTCGACCCCAAGAGGATGTGTGGATAGACAAGTTTGGTTCCATGAGCAAACAGTCAATCTTAGTAAAATATCCATCTGATTTCATTAAACTAGGCCAATGGCGTGTCGGTCACTGGGCGATTCATTGCACCATTACCAATCCCCCCCCCCAAAATGATATCATGGAGTAAAGCCGGGTGATGCCGCCATCTATCTCAACCTCTCTTTGTGTATCTCAGTCTGTCTCTCTTGGTCATTTTCATTCTGTTTGCGGCTCAGCACCCTCCCTTTTTGTCCCCTCGACTGTGTATCTATCCTATCTGCCTCGACAAGGCTGGTCTTCCCAGACGCTCATTTGGAAGTGGGTTAGGGTCGGAACAGGGAGACGCTCCAATTGAGATCCATCTGAGGATGTATCGTCTGGGCCGCGGCACTCATCGCTGATGTGGATGGAGCCTCGATCAGAATGGAAATGGAACCCTATTTGCCAGGCTGGGCTCATTAATGTCAACCCAACCTGACTGAAGACCTTTGGTGGTGTTATTTTCTCCAGACTTTGTACTCCATTGTGTTGCCTTGTCAGAGTTCTGTCTGTTTCCCAGTACATGGTGCGCTTAAACACTTGTTAAACAGTAATAATTGTTGGATGGTTTGAGAACGTGAGTGAATGAATGAATATCGAGTTGGAGGGCCTTCAAAGTCGGGCAGGTTTTCCTGCTTTGCGGTTTGTGTCGTCACATGATAGCAAATGTGCGCACATTCCCAGTCAACTGAACCAATTTCCTCCCTGGGCAGATTTATCAGGTTGAGTGCCATGTAGTGATGTAACTGGGTGCTGACCTCATTAACTCCTCATGGCTGCGCCTCCAGCCGCTGCGCAGTCACAATGCTGCATGGGCCTCGACTTTGTTGAATTAAGCAGTCCAAACAACACTTCACATATTAACAAAACACAAATTCGAGTTGACCGCATTTATCAAAATTACAGAAACAAAGCAAGACATGTTTTTTTTCATTATTATTATATTTAATGGGGGATTTTATGCCAAATAAAAGGCATGGTCCTGTTTATAACATTAATATTTGCTAGCTTTTTAAGCAATAGTGTTTACTCAAATATTTGCAATCAATTACTTACAGATTATTTTCACTTTTTTGGTGTCCAAGGGCGACACATTTTCTCTTTCTTTTTTTCTTTTTTCTTTTTTTAGCTACTTACTGTTGTTGTGTTTAAGTCAAAGCCATAAAATAAGAGCTTTGGGAGCATCTTGCAGAATGTTGATGACAAAATTAGTTACTTCTATTATGATTTTTTTTTTTGCCAGATATAGATATTGTAAATAGATTGAATCTTGAAGCTTGGAAATCAGGCATTTAATCATTTTGATTGTACATAAACATATGTATGTATTCATTCATTAATTTCCTGAACAGTAGTAGCGTTGTGGGGGGTGCTGGAGCCTATCCCAGGTCATTATATGACAGAATTACGGTGAGATACGTATAAATAAATATGGCCCCGCGTATCCCATAATCTTGATTCTATCTAGTTCTTAACTAGCTGATGACAGAATGATATATTATACTAAATGTGGTCTATAATGGGCACTCATAGTATCTTGGGAAAACCCAAATATGGTCTAGTGTGCATTCATTTCTTGGGAAAGCCCTTAGTTCAAAATCCATAGCGATCAAACATTCGAACAACAACAGAGTACATTGCAGCTCAATTGGTTTTTCAGAACTGGCAAAGACAAAATGAAATTAAATCTTCTCAAAAATAAAAGATTCCACATATAGGAGAAAATGAGAACATTTGCAATTATTTGAGAAGTGGTCTGATGCTACCATTGCCTGCCTCCTGGATCATTATTACATTGCCGTCCACAGCTTTATTAGATCCTGATTGACTTTTGCGCCCTAAGTTCAGATCAAATGAATATTTGTCTCTCCCAAACAATGACCGATGACATAACATAATTGGAAGAGGCCACTTGAAGTAGCAAATATCAATTGGTGTTTGGCTTAGCCGCTGCACAGAGAATGCAGTGGGGGCGAACAAGAGCTCCACACACGAGCTTCTTCACGCTATTTGTAATTTCATTACAAAGGTGTTGTACAGTTTTGGTCATACACTCTGTGGACTGCTTTCATGATTGGTTTCACAGTAGAAAGACAGATTAACTGGACTTAACACTGGAACAGTTCCAACACAAATGTCAAGCATGGACTGTCAGGCAGCAGTTGGGACTTTCACTCTATCCCAGGAATGTGGGTACCCAAATCACAAGCTTTGTCTTGTGTGTCACGTATGATTTAACTTGAGATGCATTGCAAAGCGCATGACGTGTGGCAGATATGGAAGCTGTTAATCACACACCGTTGCTAAATTAGGAAGTTCATCTCAGAACAATACCTTCAGCATGTACTTACACACTGCGTACTGTTTTATTTCTGATATTAAATACAATCAGTACATCATGAATGTGTATTCAAACCACAGCCATTCCCAAAAGTTAAACACCACCATACTCAGTTCAGATGATATTTTTTCCATTCATTTTCTTATCCTCACAAGGATCGTGGGGTGGGTGACCAGCCAATCGCAGAGCGCAAGTAGATAGAGAACTATTCAAGCTTATTCCAAGGGACAATTTAGAGTGTTCAACCAGCCTTCTCTGCATGTGTGGAGTTTGCATGTTCTCCCCGGGCCTGCGTGGGTTTCCTTCTGGTACTCCGGTTTCCTCCCACATTCCAAAAACATGCGTGGTAGGCTGATTGGACACTCTTAATTGCCCCTACAAATAAGCGTGAATAATTGGTGTGGGTGTGAGTGTGCATGGTTGTCCATCTCCTTGTGCCCTGCGATCGGCTGGCCACCGCTGGGATTGGCTCCAGCATCCCCAATGACCCTAATGAAGATAAAACGGGTCAGAATGAATGACAATGAATGAACATGTTGACTCAAGAATTTGAGGAGAGAACATGGGGCTCAACTCCTGCTCCATTATTGGGTGAATGTATTTTGGAGTTCATGTACTATACATATAAGTTATCAAGCCTTCCAAGTGGGCTATGCTAATCTCGATGTCATTAAACATTGAGATGCACATTGGTTTTTTCTCTCTCATTTAATGCAGTTAATGTACCGTGTGGAGATTAGCTGTCAGCTCCCTGATGGTTATTTCATTTTTTTTACCACTGGTTTTAAATGTTTAAACTAATGGCTTACTTTTTTAAATTGCGCGACCATACTCTAGTGCCAAATTGAGGAAACCCTTGAGCTTCTTCAAATAGCATGCATACATATTACCACTTATCAACCCAGACTAAGGCATTGTGCAGCAGTGAGTTTAACATGATTTTACAAATAAACTCAATGGCAACGCAATCCTCTCACGGGTTTTGATTAGCAGTGCTCTTCTTATGGTTGTCGGAAAACAGAAATACTTTTTAAAAATTTAAACACTTAAATAAAATAAATAATATTGTTTGTGCCCTACATCTGACTGGCGACCAGTAGAGGGTGAGGTAAGCCTTTCGCCTGTAGTCTGCTGGGATAGGCTCCAGCATATCCCACAACCCTGATACTACGGTACGGAAGATGAATGAATAATGAATAATGAATAATATTGTGGCCGGCCAGGTAGACGAATGGTTAATGCGTAGGCTCCACAGTTCCCGAGATCGAGGGTTTGATCCCAGGTCAGATCCTTCACATGGGGAGTTTGCATGTTCTCCCTGGGTTTGTCTGGGTTATCTCTGGGTACTCCGGTTTCATTCTACATCCCAAAGATATGCATGGTAGGGTGATTGAACTCTCTAAATTGCCGCAAGGTGAGAGTGGGAGCGTGATTGCCACCTTGTGCCCTGAAATTGGCTGGCCATCAATTCAGAGTGGTCTCACACCTGGCCCGGATTTAGGTGGAATAGGCTCCAGCATCCCGGCGAGCCTTGTGAGTAGTAGTGGTATGGAAAATGAATGAATGAATAATATTTTAACGGCGCTAGAGGTAATTTTGACATTGTTATTGGTGCGTTCTCGTTGACTGATGGGTGTACTACCCGACTTTTACTGTAAATAATGGGTTAGGGTAAAAATGGTTCTAAATAACAGTGTTACACATGAGCCTTTCTTGCATGTTTACTTCAAGTGAATTCCTGCACTCAATACTCACAAGCCGTTCAATATATTGATAGAGAGAGAGATAGAGAGAGAGAGAGAGAGGGAGAGAGAGGGAGAGAGAGGGAGAGAGAGAGATTGAAAGAGGTGGAGAAAGGGAGAAAGAGAGAAATAAATAAAAGCAATGTTTTCATTTGAAAACCAAATCCCCACATGGCAGAGATTCTGTCAACACACATCTTTGGGATGTTTACGAGCAGGGTCTGTGGCAATTGTTATTTTAAGCACATCAGCTCGCTGTGTCACACACAGTGTCCTCGAGCCAAAATACAAAACAAACATTATACATGAGGACCCCCATCCCCTGACCAAAAGGTGATCCATAGTACATACGGCTCTAACTATATTCTGCACCCTCTCTTTATTGTTCTTTAAGGGTGCCATTATCCCCTGAATCTGATTGCTCGTTAAAAAAGTCAGGTAAAAATATGCTAAACAATTATTATGTTTTCCTGTCTTTTAACAGTGTAAAACTAACACAAAACAGTTGCAATATGCCGTAGATTTTCTCCTTGTCTTATTGTTGTTTCTTGGGCAAGTTTGTGTTTCATTTCTTGCTATTTTAGTCTCTATTTGATTATATTAAAGCAATACACATCCTAAAGAAGATGATTATTTTGTTTTTTTTCAATCTGTGTATTCCACTTTTGTATTGTGAACCTACTTGGATAGTGTCTTGTAATTGCATTTAGGAGTATAGTATGGTATGTAGTAATAATAGGGGTGATGCTACTTTGCGGTTTTTCGATTATCGTGGCCATGTCTGAACTACATTATCCACAATATTTGAGGGATTACTGTAGTCTACTGAGCTGTTCCGTTCATCGGTAACTCTTCACAGCTGATGATAGGTTGACAGCTGACATGTGTGGGTCATTTTAATGGGCCACAATGATGATCGATAAATTCAATATTTTGTGTATGCATGTGCTGGAAATATGAAGCTGAAATGTTGGGAAAAACAGGCAAAACATCAGTAATTTTTCTTTTGGGGCTTATACAGACCTTGTGCAGGCTTTTCTCACTAGTTACAAGAAATCTGTTTGAGTACAATGTTGACATCTAACAATTACCAGGAAACAAACTCATGCAGAAGTGGATTGTGCACATGGGTGTTTGACTATTAGTCTGATTTACACATGGCTGTGGTGATGCATGTTTTTCTATAGCTTAAAAAGACCACAAAAATGAAAAGCATGAGGGAAAAAATTGTGAATACATCAGTGAATCAAGCTGATTTGACTTGAGATTTGTGATGACTCTATCTTCAGGCTGTGTTCTCTTTGAGGCAAACCAGTAAGTGTGCTTGCAAATGTTTTTAGGTCACCAAATGCAACATTTGAATCAGTCTGTGTAGCTGGATTGAACTAGGCTAGTTCAACAGTTTAAATCCTTCAGAAGCATTTTTGTCAGAGAACGCCAAAGGTTTTTTCTTGTTTGGTTTATTTCTGTGTTACATTTGCCTCCAGAGCATGTTAAGATTCTCTCTTTGGGCGAAAATAAGAAAATCAGTACTGATGAGGCCTCATCCAAACCATCCCTGTTCTAGGCTATCCGAAAAAATTAAATCTATTGCCATGTTTATCATGCTCCGATGGATGAAACAATACCAGATGGCATACCAGGCGCCAACAAATAAAATATTGTTGCAACACAACAAATTCAAAGCATATTAGTGATGTTGGTTTCTCCACATTGTCATTTTGGTCTCCTTTAACTGATGATAATATATTTGTCTAATGAACTTTCCACAGATATGCAAATAACATGTAATTGCATTGCAGGACAACAGATTACAGTCTGATTACATCATAACAGTGTCATGTAATGGGAAATCATGTCATAAGTGCCACCCAAAATGGCATCTTGTTCAATCATGAGGTGCAAGAAACAAAAAAAATATTGCTCTTTTAAACACAAACGAGTTACTTGAATAACCATGTTTAAAAATATGTCTTGTCTGGGGTGGATTAGTCTTGGAGGCCATAGCAAAGTAGTATAAATATAGGTAGTTTGGAACCAATGAACTATTTACACAGGTTCAACTCAATTAAGTCTAGAGGTCATTAGACGCCTCGATGCATGCAACGGCAAAGCAGACGTTCCCGTCCTAAGGATGCCAGTGGATCTAAACAGCATCCCGCCAATCTGTCTCTACTAATAAGCAACAGCTGAAACCAGACAACAGCTGGAAACTGTCAAATTCAGACTTTTGCCTCCACTTTTTAGTTCGTGATAATTTTCTGCTCTACTTTTGTTAAAATCCATTCCTTAAATACTTTCTGGTTGGGAAAGTTAGGCCTGCCGTATGTATGCATAGTTGTGGAGCACCTTCTATGAATGGCTTATTATACCTATGGGCAATTTAGAGTCTCCAATCAGCCTACCATGCATGTTTTTGGATTGGATTGGATTGGATAACTTTATTCATCTGTATTCGGGAAATTTCACTGTGACAGTAGCAAGAGGGTGAGAATGCAGATACAGGAAAGGCATAGTTGCACATAGTTTAGACAGTACAGTCGCAAAGGCCACAGAACAACAAAGCAAAATCACAAAGCAAAAGCACAAAGTACAAAGCAAAGCAAAGTAAATGGGATCATTAAGAATCACCAAATCAAATCATTACGACAGAAAAGCAGCAAAAACACAAAACGAGCAAGAGTGGACGGAGCTACCGCCACCGGCTGCTGCCACTTGAACGTTGCCATCTTGGTTGCGGTAGCAAAAACGGAAACAGACTCAAGAAAAATACGTTGTAAAGTTGGATAAAACTGGAATCACACACCTGGATTTGAACCCAGATCCCCCACTGTGAGGCCGATACGCAAACCACTCAGCTCTTGTTTTACAGGTGAATAAATTATTTAAGTTTAAAATCCTACAAAATGGGACTTGTTACTGAGCAGAACCCTCCTCAAATGTACATATTGTACCTTAACAACTTCCTTTTATAGATCTTGAAAGACACCATTTGCAGTTTCAGCATACATTTCACTTAATGTCTCTGAAATCCACCTTTATTTATATAGCGCTTTCACAAACCATGGTCAAAGTGAAATAGCTATAGTAAAATCTTATAACAACCAAAAAAAATCCTTCCCAATCAATTCACCCACCAAAAAAGATGTATCTTCACTTTGGTGTTGTATGAATTTGTTTGGTTTACTGCAATGATTGTCAAAGAAGCAATGGTCATATCACTACAAAACTGTATGAGACAAATTATAAATTTTTAGTGCACTTTTTGCTGCAGATAGATTCTGATCGAATAATAGTGGAAATTCAATTCAGAATGTATCTATTAAAGTGTGCACACAGAACCCAGGAGATGACTTTGCAGTGGCTGTTGTTACCACTTTTGTGTTCTGGACCTCGAAGTAACTGTCTTTTAAGTTACTCATTGTGTTGCCCTTGTGTGCAGAATCATAAAAGATAATATGAAATTTTATTGATCCCTGCGGGGAAGTTCGCTCACACCAGCAGCAAAGAAATTGGCTTCTGTTGGGGGGGGGAAATGAAAACAATAAAGTACAGAAAGAGTGTAAAAAGGGTAGTATGAAAAATGTTAAACATGTAGAGCTAACATAATGAGAGCTTGCATCCTGCTGGTAAATTAGAGCAGTGCAAGACTTTTTAATTACGTTTGAGAGCCAGTGGACTCAGACATTAAAACAAAACCTTATTGGTTTTACACTGCAGAATTGATCTAATAGCGTTTTAGAGCTCATTCTTGTTTCAGATGAATACTATTTGTGGGCTCGTAAGCTCATAAACCTTTCATGGAATTAATTTCATACTGGCAGTGACATTCCTCAAACTACAATATCGACACAATATATCATTTCATTTTAATATTAAGATTCAATCATTCGTTCATTCATTTTCTGAACTGCTTTATCCTCATTAGGGTCGAGGGGGTGTGCTGGAGCCTAACCCAGCTGACTCCGGGCCAGAGGCGGGGTACACCCTGAATCGGTGGCCATCCAATCGCAGGGCACGAGGAGACGGACAACCATGCACACTCACACCCGCACCTAGGGGCAATTTAGAGGGTCCAATAAGCCTACCATGCATGTTTTTGGAATGTGGGAGGAAACCGGAGTACCAGGAGGAAACCCATGCAGGCCCGGGGAGAACATGCAAACTCCACACAGATGGACCAACCGGGATTTGAACCTAGGACCCAAGAGCTGTGAGGCCGACGCGGTAACCACACATCGGCCGCCTAATATTAAGATTCTAACTCTTAAGTTATTTAGTTACAAAGCTATTTTAGTGACTAATATGACTGAGGTCAATTCTCACCCCATTGACTTTATATAGACATTCGTTTTAGCATAGCCTCACAAGGTTCACGAGGGGTGCTGGAGCCTATCCCAGCCAACTATAGGCTACAGGCGAGGGCCAGCCAATTGCAGAAGATGAGGAGACGGACAACCATTCACGCTCACACTCACGCCTAGGGGAAATTTTGTACGTTCAACCAGACTACCATGCATGTTTTTGGGATGTGAGAGGAAACCGGAGTACTTGGAGAAAACCCACATAAGCCGCGGAGAACATGCAAACTCCACACAGTGAGGACCGATCTGGGATCGAACCCTCGACTTCAAGGGATTGCCTGTGTGGACACTCATGATTTTGTGAGTAAAAGCCAATCCAATCTCATTGATTTTAATGAAGGATCAATTGAATACTGTTTCTGGTGGTGCCAACATAACCATTACTATAATGATCATTTATTTGTATAAAAAAAATTCTCACACAACTAATTGCCAGAGGCCAGCTCAAGTTGAAATTTGGCCTGGTCCCCTTTGTTAAGAATACAAAACAGATGAATGTAAAGACCATCATTTTCATTCTTATTATCCAATGACGTAAATTAAGGGCTAGTGATCCAAGTAATGCTTTTTTCCACCCGAAAATTGTGATGTCCAATATTGTACGTTCGAACTTAATTTAGAGTGATGCATCAATGCAACACATTCTTTTTAAATCACTCAATCATGCAGACAGCAGAAGAGCAGAACTTTTTTGTTTGGAAACAGCATCTGTGGAGGCCAGAGGTCATGAAGCTTATGTAGCCAAGCATGCGGTGAAAAATAGCCAGAGGCTTTCTTTCTACCATCACATATCATTAGAGCTTAATTAGTAAAGTGGGCTTGAGGGACCGCGCTTTCCATCTGCCTTATTTTGACATACTTCGTCCTTCAAATTTCATCTGTAAAGAAGCTCTTGTGGTAGCCTGTTGAAACCTCAGCGGACGATAACCTAATGGAACGAACATGCAAATATGGCTATATGAGCTAATTTTGGGTCATTTTAATTAACCTGTCCTTTGTAAGCAGAGGTGGGTGGTAAACACAATTTACTTGAGTAACCTTTTAGAATGAATTGTGCTTGGTAGATCACTGTTAATGCTGCATTTTTTTCTTGAGTGTTTTTGTTCTCAAGGAGCTCTGTTACTTTCAGCTATATTTCCTTCAACAGTACTTGGAAATCATGCAGCTTCTATTGATTTCCCCAGCAAAAGTATCAAAAACTTGGCTATAAGGTGGCAGATTAGATTTACTTGTACTCCTGCATCAAGTCCATTCATTCTGAATCACTTATCTATCTTTAGTTTTCACAGGTTCACGGTTCCATTTTAAGAGTCCACTTTCAACCACTCATACAAAGCTTCAAGGACTTTAACAAACTGCAGTGGAAATGTGAGATGGCACCATAAATGCAACGGTGAAGTTGCATTACCAAAGTAACTCTTCTCGTCCTGATTTGATCCTTGGCTGTGTACACAAGTGTGAGTTGGTGGCTGACGTGGCTTCTTCTGACTTGCTGATACACCTGCTTCTGCTATCAAATCATGACTCATCCCCGATTAAGCATAGCCATTGAAGATAGCATCAACAGATTGTTGTCTCATGCTTTTGTTACAAAACACTCGGATTTCATTCCTTGCTTAAAGTTGATCTTGTTTCCGATCTGTGTGCCAGGCTATACTTCTCATCCACCTACCCACGTGTTCAATTGAATTTATTGTTTAATGATTAGGCTCACCTCCTTTATGATTCAAATAAACCACACTCAATTTAGGTAGTATCACCCTCCAAAGGACAATAGAATAGATTAGAACCCACTCTGTAAGGAATATTATAAACTGACAAACAAAAATAAAACTGATCATCTATTATTGTTGTTAAATATTTGAAAATTATTAGGCTCACCTCCTTTATGATTCAAATAAACCACACTCAATTTAGGTAGTATCACCATCCAAAGGACAATAGAATAGATTAGATCCCACTCTGTAAGGAATATTATAAACTGACAAACAAAAATAAAACTGATCATCTATTATTGTTGTTAAATATTTGAAAATTAAAATATTGGGGATTGCATATATACATATGTATATATATATATATATATATATATATATATATATATATATATATATATATATATATATATATATATTTACAGTATCTCATGAAAGTGAATACACCCTTCTCATTTCTGCAATTTGTTAATATCTTTACATTCATTAAAAAAAAAAAAAAATCAAAAGCCTTTATTCTCAACACTTAAGAAATGACACTTTGATACAATAAAAAAATAAATGTATTTCCCTGTGTATATGAGGATAAGTGGTAAAGAAAATTAATGGTTTTTTTCACATTATGAAAAATGATTTTGCCAGGAGAGAATGAGATGCAATTGTATGCAGCAGCTCAGCCAAAAACCACTCTCAACACACACACACACACACACACACACACACACACACACACACACACACACACACACACACACACACACACACACACACACACACACACACACAGACACACACGCACACAGACACACAGACACACACACGCACACCACTCTGGATTTTTGTGTTGAGCACAGAAGAAGCTAACCGACAGCCAACAGAGGTCATTCGTTCCTATTCATAAAATGAGTAGACGCTTACTCTGTATAAGTTTTCATGACGTCCATCAAATGTGCATCACCTCTGGTTTATAATAACCCCGCAAAGTGGATTGTATCCATGGAATGTCTTCAGTGGGTACAAAGTTGATTTTTTTTTATATTGCAAACACACTTAATGGCACGAATTTCAAACCTTTCACTTCAGTGAGCATGTCCTATTTCCTAAAGATTCAGCGGGGGGACAAAATTCTTGAAAATTCTACAAAAGTGGTAGGTTGTTATTCTTTCTAATGACATGGGTATTTGTAACAGAAATGCATTGTAGCGAGATTATAATGGATTTGTTCAATACTTGATCATCTATTAATAATCTAATATTTTTTTCTTCCATTTGTTTTCCCTATTCTTTTACCATTTGTGCTTTATGTTGGATGCAAAAAAAATATCTTCGATTCATTTTCACTTTCTTGTACAGTTAAAATGCGGCTCTCCCACCTGACTCATGGAGGGATTGATAATATAAAGCAAGCAAATAATTAAACGTAACAGGAATGCCATTTAACAATTTAAAAAAAAGGCATAGCTTGCTCTCAAAGCTAAAAATGAGAATACAACATAACACCTATTTATACATCTCTTTCCTATTTGGGGTTAAAACAGGCAAATGATAGAAGTTTGAGGGTGAGTGTGTATTTCCTATCCTTATACATAATATACATTTGTCAGCCTCCCAGTGGGCACCCACCAGCCTTGTCAAAGGCTGCTGCCCCCGCTGCTCATGTTTGCTTTACTGCAAAAAAAAAAATCATTTGAGGGAGGAGCGAGGATGAAGGAAAATAAATGTCTTTTTCTGCCTCATCAGTAAGATTCAAACTGAGCGTGAGTTATGTAAGCGCTGCTAAATTTATCAATGCTCATTTTATGCAAAGCCTGAGCTCCTGGGCGCAGACTGTATAACGTTAAGAGCAAGGATGTTGTTTCCCCTCTCTCTCTCTCTCTCTCTCTCTAAAATATATGAAACCCTACATATAAATGTGTGTATTGAGTCTTTCTTTTAAAGGAAATTCTTTAAGAAAGGGCAAATGTTTGAGACCAGGAATGCAAAAGTAATCAAAGCATACAAGTGAATTTTAGTTAGTTTACAGCTGCACTTACTCAGGAGATAGGAGTTAAGTGGGATTGGGAAGCATTTGCTACACCTTTCACTCATCTTTCCTACTTGTGAATGAAGCACAAATGATGCAAAAGGTCATTTATTGAGAGGAAAAACAAACAGGGAAATAGCCACGTCAATTTTCTTGGCCCGATTTGGACAAATTCATTCCTTAACACATCACCTCATGTTCCTGTCTTTTCCTAATTCCCCAGTTTAATCCTCAGTATAAACTTAATCCTAATTCTGTCAGTTGGCAGGTTGTTTTCCATCAAGCATAAAACCTCCTGACTTAATATTTGTCAGATGTGAACAATTACATTTTTTAATCTACTGTTTGTTTCTGTTAAAGCTGATCAGGGTGACCTTACTTTCACTTCAAACAGATTTCAGAGAAACTGTTTTTATGGTCATATTTGCAGTGTGGATTACTACAAAAAAACAGTTTGGCCTGAAAGTCTGCGACAATACGCGTTTCTCAGGATATATATGGTCTTGTGAAGTGGTTGTTAAACACATTGCTAAACACAATTTGCAGGCCCATATTTCATTAAAAAATGGTGTCTTTGATGACTTCAAATCTGAAACCTTTTCCTGTCTGAACATTGAATTCTAAAGGACAAAAGAAATTCCTCTTCCCTCCACAAGTTTGCCACAGTTCAGCCATGCTTCACGCTCTCTGTGTCCTTCTTCAGCTCCCTTGGCTGAGCTCTGTGTGTTCGTTTCATATAGTTGTGAATGTAACGCATCATTACACATCTGTACCACAACCAGTGTTCCCACATTCACAGCGGAGGAGAGGAGCAGCGTCGTGCCGAGAGTCTGGATTCTGATCAAGCCTCTTTGCCACAGCCCACACTGCCTGTTACCATGACAACAAACAGAAATTGCCCTTCTATAGGATTTATCCACGTGCTATTCAACAGTGAATCCATTCTCTTCTCTCCTCACTCTGTCAAGAGGCTACCCGTCTCGCTTTTCCAGCATCTTCGGGAGTCGCGGCAATACGCTCCAATTGATCTGTTGCGGACGAGTGGAGCGGGATGAATCACATGACTAATTCAGATGTCACTCCGATCACTCCCTCCTCTCGGCACGCCTTCAAGTGCTTTTATTTATGAGGATGCTGAAGAATGAACTGAACTGATTTTCATACACGTGTCACCACCAAGGTATTCGGTCCAAGGTATGGAATTCCCCACCATCTGGAGCTCGAACTCACACCCGGGCCCACAGATGGAGGGAACAGAGAGGTGGATGAGCAAATGTGTTTTTTTTTATTCGCACAAACCAAAATAGCTTCATCTCCCCCACTTTATTGTGGGCACAGTGGTGCTGATAGACAGCAAGGCTGCACTTAAACAATACGATAAGCCATTAAAGACACATTAAGACAAATATGGAACCGTTTTTGGACACTACAACCTTTGATCGTACTTTGACATGTCAGTGTTGGATAATTACTTAAATGTGTCAGAGGGTCTATTCTGGGTTGAGTGAATATTTGACTAACAGAAAAATCCCAATGTGGCCACAGAAGTAACTTTAAATAAAAAAAGAATGAACCAGAAGAAGGAAGGAAGGAGGATGGATAGAAGGAAGGAAGAAATTTAAGAAACAAAGATAGAATATATTTCCTCTCATTTGTGTCGCAGGGGTGCCTGAGCCTCCCAGGCTTTAGCCTTTGCACTGACTGCAAGCAATCGATTACTGCCACTTGAGAACTGGGGGTCACTTGTTGTTTTGCACACAAGCACACAGCATTTTTAACCAAAGTGTGCTTGACGTTCAGAGGCCTGTCAACTGTTCATGATGGAACACCCGGCTACATGGCATGATGACTGGGGGAGTGAGGGTAAAGACTAAGGTTCATAGTCACTTTGAAGTCCGCACTTAGCAATGTGGAGAGGAATTTGAGTCATCTGAAGATGCAAGTGAAGCATTTGTAATTGTGATTAGAACATTGATGGGATGACTTATGGGTTGCCATATTAGATTGTGTTACCTTTACATGTCCTGCACGTTGTGATCATGCTTATGCTTCGTGTTCAATCTAGCTGCTCCAACCATCATGTTGTTGTATTTATCTTTCATACCTGTCAACCTCTGCCGATAACTGCCCTTATAAATGATTATGATTCCCCTTACAAACCCCCCAAAAACCTTACAAACACCGTACGAGTCGTACGGTGTTTGTAAGGTTTTTGGGGGGTTTGTAAGGGGAATCATAATCATTTATAAGGGCAGTTATCGGCAGAGGTTGACAGGTATGATTCTTTTCACAAATCTTAGGACTTACTTTGACCTTGAATATTTTTCATTTGGTGTCATATGGAAATGTGGGGTGCTATGGAAAAAAAACACCTCAAATTGTCATGTTGTTGGACCTGCAACATTCTGAGACTTGAGAATTCATCTATGCTGCAAAGTCAAGCCCCCTCCTCCAACAAAGCCAAGTTGCACCAGAAGATAACTCCTCTTTTTTGTTTTACAATAAGAACTGTACATTTTGATGACCACTGTGGGGTCTACTACCACTCTGGAGTGTATTTGTTGTGTGTGAAAAGAAAAGCATTGTTATTGTTTTACATAGTGGCACATTTGATCCTTTTCAAGGCAGGCATTGCAGCTTTGCAACAATTGCTAATCACCAAGTTAATCCATCTGATTTTTTTATGAGCCTTTTTTTACATTCAGAAGTACCAGTTTTCCTGTTGCCAAAATGTATTTTGAGCCTCTGAGGTTAAGGTTTATGCATTTGTGGGATTGGGCACCAGAACTACTAAGTAAACACATTAAAAAAAATCTTCGCTTCTAATGCTAATGCTCCTGGGCTTCTGGTACCCTGCGACAGTTGAATAGAAAAGTCCCAGCCTGGAGAAGAAGCAAGAAAATGCTGAATGCTGCACTAATATGGTAATATTTTTGTGGCAATGATGTGGAGCAGCAACAGATTCAAAAAAATGAGGCTCGTCATTACATGGCAATCGAATTGGAATCATTGGACGTCTGCAATCCCATATCGACATAGTCTGGGACCAACCTCTATCCACTAATACACGGATTCTATTAACATGTATGGAAGGGGTGAGGAACGGGTGTGAAAAGCCACTCTTGATTCATGCTAAAACTTACTGCGGATATGCCAAATTCATGAGATTAGCTAAGGAAATTGACAGAAGGAGGGATCAAAATGTTATTGTGGTGCGATCTACCATTAGTTCCTTACACAATGGGCACCCCTGCTCTAATTTAACAACATTTTGGTCTTTGCAAAGAATTTTGCAATTTTTTGATGACCATATTTAGGTCAATCCACAGAAGAATATTTTCTGCATTGAAGTATTTAAGGAACACATGTAATGAATGAATGAATGAACAATGAATACATACAAAATGCATAATATTGATTAGTTGGAATGGAGATTTGCACAATTTTGCAAAAAAAAGTTCTGTTCTTCTCTTGTGAAAAAAATCGAGGAAGTTGAGTATTACCTACCCATTCCCCCAAAAAAGAAAGAAATTCGAAACTTCAGCGCTAATTTCTTTTTGACTTTGAGTGCAGGAAGATTTGAAACCTAAATGGAATGCTTAAGCCTCAACACTTGTCTGAAGCCGCTGTTGGGCTTGAGATAAATCCACAAGCTGTGGTTGTTTGATGCAGTGTTGCTTTGATTGGTAATTCCTGACTTGTTCGTTTTTTCCCTTGCAGCACAAAACTGATTGAACACTCTCAAGGGTGTCACAATGCTTCCACTGCAGTCAGACAAGCCGTGCGTTTAGGGACCGCCCAAAACACAAAGCTCGACATATTGACATTGCAACCTGAAGCATACGTGCAACCTGATTCGTTACATAACTGTCCTTATTTTAATGTTACGTGAACCGGAAGTTTTGCGGACTTCGACTGTTGGCAACATCTGTGTTAACACAAAGTTGCTTTTGGCGACAGGCAAGGCATATTTTTGCGCTATGGTTTCTCCTTTCTCCGTTCTTTCCATATTGTGAAAAAAGGAGAGTTAAAAAGGCAAAGGTCAACCCGACGCACAGATATGGACAAAAACTGTACACTAGATAAGTGGAAAGAAACTATAGCACTGGGGACTAAATGGCAGATGAGGCATGAGCATCACAAAGTTAAAACGTCATAGATCGAGGACATCGTAACCAGAAGACTCCCTGTACAGTATATTGAAAACAAGAAACACAGCTGATTGAAAAGTGCTAGAGCATCCCTGAAAATGTTACATGTAAACCAATGACATGATGCTCTTGGAAACCTGCACATGCATATGAAACAATTTGCTCATAACAAACCTCAAACTCCATTTTGAGGCATTCACAATATAACATCTACCTGACATACTGTATTAATCATTCTTTCCATTTTCCTCTTTAACCTATTTAGGGGATGCCACAGGGCACCATCCTCTTCCATGTTTCTAGTCCTCCATATCTTCTGTTGTATCGACAGCTATCCAGAAGTCGTTTTTCACCACACATGTTGATGCCTTTACGGGGCATGTTAATGTTCTACATTGAAAGGGAATTAGAGGATCTGGTCTGATTAGTGGTGATCACATGTTTGCATGCATTTATAAAATAACCAAAATGTTTAATTTCACATTGCCAATGGAGCTACATTTGTTAATAACACGTTGGATTGAAAATGCAAGGAAAGGCCTGCTCCTTAAATTAAAACGTGTAGCATTTTATTAATTTATTTTCCTTGTTGTGGGAGGAAAACAGAGAAAACCTATGCAGATCCGAGAGAAAACTGGAGCTCATAACTGTAAGCCGGATGTGCAAACCACTTGTGCACCGTGCCGCTAGCCACAAAGTAAAAATGGGACTCGAGAGTTGAGGTCTTGATTTACTGAAATCTTGGTTATGAACAGAAGTTCTTGTGTCACAAAAATGATGGAGCATTCACATTGACGACAACCGACATGGAGAAGCAAGATTAGGGGTGTCAGACATATTTGAGGCACTGGAATAATCAAGTTTCACTCTTGGCGAGTGTTATCAGTTTCAGATTAACATTTTCTTTTTGTTGCATGCCTTGAGAAATCGCATTTTGGAAACTTGCTTATAAGGGAAAAGAAAAAGTTTAACAAAATAATATAAAGAAGTAAAAAAATCCATAAATTGGTACGATCATCAGTCAAATATCAATGTGCTGGTATTAGGAATAGAAAAAAATCTTGATTTATTGCCACTAAAGATATTCTTCTCCTGCCATAATTCTCCATTGATTCACAGAAAGTCATCAATCTATATAATTCAGTAGACGTATTGACTTATGTGGAATGTATTTTGTATGGTCCCATGAGTGTTGGACAACCATAAATATGATAACAATAGCAAGATGCATGCTTAAAAAGTCATCCATCCAACGTCACTATTTGTCCAGTCAATAAAACGAGAGGGACAGGGTCAGCTAATTCAAGGTCATCCAACCCGCTAAATGTTTCTCAGTGGGAGGTCAGGGGCTGGATTCATACGCCAGAGGCCTGACTGACATTTCTCTGACTGTAAAAGAAGAATATATGTGACCAGCGTTAACAATTCTTGCTGTTGCTGTTTCTATTCGGTGTCAGGCATCGGGAGCATTGTCTGAGGAGTTGAGTGGGTTTACCTTTTGGGCTTTGCCTGATTAGGTTTCAGCAGTTGGCATTTTGCTGTACTGCCGCATTGAGTTTCCATGAAGTAAAATGGCAGACACCAAGTTCATTGGCACAGCTCCAGCCATGTGACTAGATATTGTTCCATGACAGGTGTCATTTTACACCTGTGAGTGATGCACTCCTCTCGGCAAGGCAGAAGCAAAGGTGGAATGGTGTAACTGGAGATGATGGCAACCCAACTTTTTTTTGCCTTCTGCTACCAAATTTTGAATCTTTTGAAAGACAAATTAAATTGTTTGGTGAACAGTATTATAATATTGGGACAACAGAGTTGTTATATACAAGAGTGCAAAAAGGGGGGGGGGGTTAACAAATATCAGTGAATGATGACACAGTTTGATCATTGCAAACAGTGTTCTAAAAGATATTCTGAAACTAAATTATAAACTGCTAAATAAATCTAAGAATGGCAGAAGATGAAAAGATCACGAATCGATCACAGTGGTGCTTGGTAGCAAGATGGCCTGGTTAAAACAGCATAATTCAAACACAAATGTATTTTGATTGCAATGACAACTGTGTTACATAATTCAACTCATAATTACACTTTTAAGAAAAAAAATTTTTCAATAGCAAAGCAAATCCCAGCTGGTATTTAGTGTTATTATTCCCATGCTGAACATAATGGGTGATTTATAAGTACTGCATGAATAAAAATGGCTTTCCCGTGGCCTTTGGGTGAAGGTAAGAAGGTTGCCCCTTTACAGGATGGCTCTACGATCACTGTCAACGGACTTGACGGATGAACTGGTGTTTGTCCAAGAGTCAAGTAATTGCACAATCGAAGACCCATTTAAAAATTTAAATGGTGTTCAACTTGTACTGTACACTCAGGTTTCAGATACAGGCGCCATAGAAGGCTATGGGAGACGGACTACCTTTTCTCTACTGAGAAAGCTGCATGTTAACATGAAATCTATTTTAACAGAAGGCAGATTTCTTTAAATGATTATTCGATGATCAAAAACCACCCCGGGTGCCCGTCGGGTGAGTGGTTAACGCGTTGGCCTCACAGTTTTGGAGTCCTGTGTTCGGTCCCAGGTTGTTCCTCCTGTGTGGAGTTTGCATATTCTCCTTGGGCTTGCGTAGGTTTTCTCCAGGTACTTCGTTTTTTTTCCCCCATTCCATGGTTCCATGGTAGGCTGGTTCAACACTCTAAATTGCCCCTAGGTATGAATGTGAGCGTGAATGGTTGTCTGTATCCTCTTGCTCTGCGATTGGCTGGCCACCAATTCAGGGTGTCCCCCGCCTTGTGCCCGGGGTCACCTGGGATAGGCTCCAGCACATCCCTTTTAAGGATAAGCGGTTCAGAAAATGAATGATTGTTATGTCAGCAAGTTAGATCATTGCTCCAGCATCAATGTTCAGGTTTGAAAGTTGGTCAAATTGTGGACATGGACAATGTTTGTGTGTGAAGACGAGTGACATTCATTTGCGGTGTGGACATTGGGGAATTGTCTAAATGCATTTGATAACACCACAGAAGTCACTTTTTACCTCTACAGCTTATTATAAGTAGGGAAAAATATGTAAACACCAAGGAACATGAAAAAAAATGTTCTTTCTGTCTTGTCACCATTGACAGCCAACCTTGAAAAATAATGCACAATTTAAAAAAGTTGTTTTAAGAATTTTTATTGAATATATTATATTTTTCTTTATTCATCATTGCACATAGTCCATTTGCAATCACATCTCATATTGCTGCCTATAAAATGTTGTGAATGTAGAAAACCCAGAATTCAGTGGTCTTACAAAAAAAGGATAATTAAAGACACAAACTCCAAAGATACAGACAGTGAAAGAGAAGAAGAATAACTCAAACATACTTGGGTTAAGGATGCATTATTCTCAAAACAAAGTTTCATGCAGATTTAAAGCAAGGCTGGCCAAAATTTACGTGGATATTTCTGACACCTCAACTGTAGAAATATTTTACATGTTCATGAATAGTCAGTCGTCCTTTCGTGAAGAGTGACAAGACAATGGAATGGACCCTTAGAAAGATGTCAAGCGATTACATTGGAGCAGATGGAAACACCACCATGAAACCGAACTTGACATTGTCACCAAAACTGGACAACTTTCCACACTGCGACTGCAAAGTTTGCAGCATGCAAGCAAAGGGCGTCCGGGCCGACTGCCTCGGCAGATGATTTGACAATGACAGATGGAGGTAAAACGAGTCCGAACTTCATGAACATCAACACGAGCCTTGCTTTGCTGCACTGCCACAACTCGTACAGAGGGGCGAGAATGTCATTTGGTCCAACCTGTCAGATTTTGATGCGAACCCTCTGCAATTGTCATTTTATTTTGAACACCGTGGTCATCATTCCTCTGCTGATTCATGAGAATCCACACCACAGTTAACAAAAACAATTTTCACATAGCCCAAACGGCGTTGACGTGGAAATTCTATTCCCATCCCATGTCTTTAATTTCACCTTAAGCTTCGACTCGAATGTGTCACTGCCCGATGAATGACGGCTGGTGTGAAGCGTACTCGCACACAGCAACGCCTGCGACGCTTTGCTCAAGGGCTCTCTGACAGCCACGCATTCATTTTCTTCTCACTCTTATCTAACAGCGGATGCTGCACGAATAAACATAATCACTCTGACATCCTGCCGTGTGACTCTGTTTTTCCCTCTCCTCAACCGCCACAATAAATTAATGCTGAGTTATGTTTTTAACATACCCTTCACCTTTTTTTTATTCACAAAACAATGTCCTCAAACAAAAAAGGTGAATGTCTTATATTAGCCACTGTTCTTCTGTGCGAGTCACTTTGAATTTGATATGCTGAGGCTTTATAACACTTGGTTTTCCTTTTACAAGTTCCAAACAAAATTTTATATCCAGCCTTTCAGCGTGACCGGACGTTTGGTCCCCGGACGTTTGGTCGACCGGACATTTGGTAGAACGGACGTTTGGTAGAACAGACGTTTGGTAGAACAGACGTTTGGTCGCCGGGTTCGCTCGCTGTCAAATTATGACAGTGAGTTTACTGTTGATATTTTGATATTAGATATTAAACTCACTTTCTCTCTCTCTCATGATTATAATTTTGAGAGCTGGTTTCAACAGTACCAACCCGGCAACCAAACATCCGTTCTACCAAACGTCCGTTCTACCAAACATCCGTTCTACCAAACGTCCGGTCGACCAAACGTCCGGGGACCAAATGTCTTTCGACTAAATGTCCGAGTATCGCCTTTCAGCCGGGATAACCATGATTTGTTTTGTTCTTTATTTAAATTACAGAATTACAGGTTTCCGATGATATTCAGGTTAGCAATGCACTGCCTTTTGGAAATACACAATACATGGAATGTATTTGTTAAAATACTTGAAGGAAAAGAATGTGTCCATATTGCTCTGTCCACTACAACAATGTTACCACTTATGGAATCTAATAAATCTCTTATCCAGCTACGTTCAAGTCAGCTGGATTCCTACACAGCAACGCCATACTGTATAAGGAGCTAATGATTGCATTTCCCAGGTATCGCCATCGGGCCTACTTTTCTGTAATTATAAATGTCATGTATCAAAATAACAGTAAACTGTGTGGGATGAACATGGCCTCATTTTCTTCTTGTGACCAATGGCTATAACACCTCGGTTATATATGTGAACTTAGCCTCCGTGTGTTTTCTAGCTGGTGGCTGGCCTCATTAGAATTTCACTTTGTTCCTCTCACCTTGTTGCGAGTGTTGTCTGATGGCCCCACCAGGGTTTGTGTTAACGTGGGAGCCAACGGCTATTGCAGTGGGCCCATGTGAGGTAGAGTCATGCATCTGTAGGGGTGGCTAAAACCTGGTGTGGTTTCAATGACAAATAAGCTTCACCTAGACTAATTCACAAAATGGATCTTTGTTACTCTGTATGAGTGTCTGTAAGCATTATTCGAACAATGGATATATTTTTTTAAATCAATTTGTCAACAGATGGCCTTATAATCAATCAATCTGTTACTAATAATAGGATTCAAAAGACTGAATGGTAAAAACGATTAAAACGTTTTTTTGTTGTCACTGCCCAGGACACCAAAAATTATATTGTAATTATAGTGTAATTAGATAGGTTTGGCATAACCATACCCACATAGTATAACAGTGATAAGTTAACATGAATGATATAATTTAAATGTCAATTCATTTGTTCTCAGCTTGCGACCATGTTTAGATTACATACTAAAAGTACTCAGAAGAAAATCATCCAAATGACCCTACAGCATCCTTAAATGCAGAATGAGAAACGTTTCCAACAGTGCTTGATCGCAAATAATATTTTTGTATTAAAGCTTAGTTGGCTAGATACCAGCACAACTACAAAAATGTACACCACACCAGACCATATTTTGACTTTCATCCACTAGCGTACTATTTGTACTATTGGAGTTCCTTATCTCACCGTGATTAGGACCATAGAAACTCAGTGATACAGTCACTTGTAGGCACATTATATAACACGAGACTATCCCTGAAAAATATCTGACTTGATATTTGGTTGAATATTCTAAAACTGTAAAACTGCTCAATAGAACTAATCTCAGTGCATTATGTCAGATTATAAAGACGTATGTATATTATCTTTTTGCGACATAATGAGTGTGGGAAATTCATAAAGTAATTTGGAAACGATCATCGTTTGTTGTTTTTCGAGAGGGCAGAATATGATCATTGAGATTTTGAGGGATTCATATCAGTGGTTTGTAGATGCTTTTGCTAAATGAAGAAGCAATGTAAGGAAGTATAACATTACCCAATTTGCAAAGTTCTGTAAAGCATCATCTTTGCAACATCCACGGTTATTACAAACTAAGACTCGTTGCTTTTCCTCAAATGCCAATTTTCTAATCTGGAGGACATGTCCACATGCATAATGTGCTTTAAGTGTGGGTTATGACGTTCTAATTAGACCCGGGACTCTTTCAATCGGGTCTAAAATGTTGATTAATGTTGTAGACCTCTGCCATGCCGACAAAAGAAGGTTTAGGGGACTGTCTCACGGCAAGTTGACATAACTGAAGCCTCAAACCACGTCCATTATCTTAATTAATAGCCTGCTTGAGGAAATGGGTCAGAGACAGTCCAGTTAAACAGATTCATTTCCTTCTCCTTTGATGATGATTTACAAGGGGTGTTGACTTCAACACCATCAAAGCTTCCTCTCATTTGCCAGAAATACAAGTGTGTAAAAGTTTGGCCAAGCCACGGGGGTAATATACAAGCAATTCTTACAACGAGACACCATCCAGCCATGAAGACGTCACTATTTGACACAAAAATGGGCATGATGCCTAAATGCTTGCTTGGAAAGACTAAAAGATTTGGGGTCAAATGTCGCAATCAAGCCTGCCAAAATGTCGAAAAAAGACAGCTTCAAATGCAATTTAAAATTCCCTACTTCTGGGTTGTCATTAATGAAACATACAGTATGTGTCACAAATGTCCTAATAATCGTTAAAATGCTCCCTGGTAATACTGTATATATTTCCAAAAACAGTCACAGCAATTTTCCACATAATGATGTCTGCTTTGTTGATCAATATTGCTCTGTAATAAAGGGCTTATAGGGCACATTATTCCAGAAATGACAAATAAATTACAGATTTGAGAGGATAAAAAAATAGAATGACATGATTTAGTTACTTCTAACTTGTTTTGATTGAATGCGCTTACTTTTACTCCTTCAATATCTATATTTTAGTTTTTACACAAAAAACAAACCATGTAAAATTCTAATTACATAACTCTTTTGTTTCACCATTTGGCATGACAGCATAAACGGCATCAACACATCCTCATTTGTAGGGTAATTTACAACAACAACAACCACTGACATCAATTGCAAAACTACTGTGGCTACTTTGTATGGTTATACGTTTTTATGACACTCTGGAAAAACCAGGAACATTCAGTAAATAGCTTTTCCCCTCATAGATACAAGCTGTTAGGTAATTACAAATATAAATTGTTCAAATAAAAGAAATAGAGTAGAAATTAGATTTTCTGAAAAGAAGGGGAAATACTTATAAAACGATATTGGGCTCTCAATCTGGGCTTTTTAAGTCTCAATATAATGAAGACAGCATGTAAACTAAAACCAAATTCAAGTGAAGATACAGTTAATAATGCAAGCCAGCCATGTGAGTGAACATCATCAGAGAGGTAAGAGGCAATTCAACTCCTCAGTGCCGAAACAACATTTTCAATCTCGGCTTTCCGAATAATGACTTTGGGATGGCTGATGTCTGAAGCATAAATAAAAGAAATAAAAAGAAATTAAAGAAAAAGAAGAAAAGAAAGAAATTAGAGATGTGAGAGCAGCGTTCCCAAGAATATGCGCAACATGATCGTACCAATCTGGGAGGGCGAAACGAACACAGATGATTACTCCGATTGATGGTCGCATAACAGTCAAATAAAATTTGAAATGACTCTGCAACAGGACACACAAGTATAAATGTCTGCTATATACATTGTCTCCTATTCAGTGTGCATCTAAACCACAACATTTTGAGCACAACATAGAATAAATTCAGGGTTTCACCTTTGGTTATGTATTCATCAAGGCTAGGTTTAAAAAAATAGAGAACACACGTTCATGTTACTTTGCATACACTTATAAGTGGAAACGAGTCAACAAAGCAGCTGGTCTGTTTGTTGTTTGCATCTGAGAACAACCTAAGATGTATTGTATTCAAGAGAGGGAATCTTGGCTAAAGTAGTGAAGAGTATCATCCATCATCTGGGACAGAAGGTGTGTGGCATATAAATATGTTCGGGTTAATGTGCCTGACATCTTTGTTTTAGTGAGAGTGGGTGTTAATGCAATCAACAACCTGATATCATTTCATCTCCTAGCCTAAAAAACAATTTGTCATTGAGCTTTTTAAATGCAAAGACGCAACTCGGACTAAAAACAACGTTGACGCCTGCTCTTGAGCGACTCACATCAGCATTGTTTGGATGACGATATGAAAGTAGTAGATACAAATAGCAAATGGTCGGCCGGCTGCGCCATAAGCAGCGAGGCAACTTACCAATTAATCACACCTACTTCAAAACCTATCGTTGACAATGAAAGTGTTAAAATGGTATTCTCTAGCGTATTAAAATATCACCTCACTTCTTTCTTCAAACATTTTGTCCACATGTAAGGAAAACATCTTAGTTTAAGTCTCATCATGTCTCCATACAGCTATATATGGGTGGTAATTAAGGCAATCATATTTGGGCCACAGGTTACTAATTTATTCAACCCTGCAGGGTTTGTTCACCTATATCAGGAAGTAGTAGTTCCACCCCCACATGCCCCCCCTCCCTTGTTGCAGAGTTCCCTCCAGCTATTGTTCTTCTTCAGCGTCCACTCCGAGCCACCATCGCGGTCACAATGGTTCTCCGCCACGACGAGAGATGCTGGGTTGACGCCCTGTAACTGGCAGAGCTGCAACACACAAATAGGAGACAAACAGGAAAAGGGTTTGAAATATGTTCAAAACAACAGCATTCTTGTGGCAATTATACAGCAGGTTACACCACAGCTTTTGGCATCATGTCACCGCCATGCTCATTAGTTGGGAGCTCACACATGCAAAATGAGAGAAGCTGAAATCATAGTGTAAAGCACGTGTCAAAGTGGCGGCCCGGGGGCCAAATCTGGCCCGCCGCATCATTTTGTGTGGCCCGGGAAAAAAAAAAATTATGAGTGCCGACTTTCTGTTTTAGGATCAAATTAAAATGAAGAGTATAGATGTATATTAAATTTCCTGATTTTCCCCCTTTTAAATCAATAATTGTAATTTTTTAATCCATTTTTTCTGTGTTTTTAGTTCAAAAATCATTTTGTAAAATCTAAAAATATATAAAAAAGCTAAAATAAACATTGTTTTAGATCTATAAAAAAGGAATATTCAAGGCTTTTAATCCAGTTATTTTAATCCATTTATAAAAAAAACCCGAAATATTATATCTAAAATGGTCCGGCCCACGTGAAATCAAGTTGACGTTAAAGCGGCCCACGAACCAACCCGAGAGTCTGACACCCTTGGTGTAAAGGCTGAGAAGCCACACACTTTAAAAACAAAGTTCCTAATATTCCTTTTTTTTTCTCCTGCACGCAACACTTTGAAATACACTACGTTAGAAAGGAATATCATTGCATTGCAGAAATACTGTAGCACACAAAGCACAAACACAGATTGTAGTCGTCTTTGTGGTGTAATAACTAGTATTTGAGTACTTTTAGTTAGCTTGTATTCCTTTGGTGCCTATCTGAAGTCAGAAATATTTTCTGTGGAATCTACCAAAATTTGCGTATATGAAACTTAAACAGTTTTATTGCTGTTGTTTATTTCTAACAGCATGTGCATTATTCAACTTGGGAGGAAGTTAGCGTCCGCTTTGTAATTTGCTCAAATACCTTTTCAAGCTAAATATGTTAGTTATATCTTAAATTGATGTTTTAAAATGGAATTAATTAATTTTCTGACCTTCTTTATCCTTTCAAAGGTCTTTGGGGTGCTGGAACCTATCCCAGCCAACTATGGGCACCAGGCGGGGAACACCCTGAATTGGTAACCAGCCATTCACAGGGCACGAGGAAATATACAACCACTCAAGATCATACTCATACCTTGGGGCAAATTAGATTGTTCAACCATCAATAAAAAAAGAACATGAATTCAAGTGAGTGTGGGCTATGTGTATTTAGCACTGCAATGTTTTTTTGTATTTAGTTGTTTTATTTTATAAACCAACAGATCACTTCCAGCCCCTCCAGAGTGATAATTAATGTTGTAATGATGTATGAATAATTCAAGATATCCTTTAAAAGGGCTACAGTAATACTGGTCACATTGTTCTGAAATATAAAATGAGAAAGCTGTGAGTCAGCAGGCTTACAGTAAAGTATACATTTCTGCCATTACTGCTGTGTTTAAACGTGCTGAAAAACATGTATGCAGTACAGCTGGCTCCTTGTTCTTGGTCACGATGAAACAATCAATAATAAAACCATTAGGTATGGCAGTAACAAAGTGGGACGTTTTCTTTCCATCGACAACCCAGAAATCATCAAATCTAGGTACACTCACCTTGGACATAAAAGTATTAGTTTGCATTCCAGACATATTGTTAATTTCCACATAGTTAGATACATTATTGTCCAATATATGAAAAAAACTAGCCACCAATAAAAGTTATGTTCTCTCTGATTTTTAGAAGCATAATTAACACTGCTATCAAGCAGAACATGATTCATCTAAAAGGTTTTTTTTTAATGCAGAATACAATAAACTAACAAAGGCACCCTTATCTGTAACTGTGTCTATAAAACTCACTTTCGCTCAAGGTATTTCTTCACTAAGTGTTTCTGTTTTTGGTCTTGCCTTTAAGATGAGACACTTATATCGTGAAAGAATTGCTCAATTAAAGAAGTGTGTGCCTATTAAAACACAAACTATAAAGAGGAATATCCAGCCTCCAAACAGAGCACAGCTGTACAATTCTCCACCTCAATAATTTGAGGATTTCCACATAGTCTCAAAGGAGCTTGAAACATTCCGTATGCAATTATAGCTGCAGTAGCAACAAGACAATTAGCACTACATACTGAGCCTTTTATCTAATTCCCCTATCAGGAGTTGACTGCAGACTGCAGTGTTTGTTGTGGTTAGTGTACATAGGATTTACTCCCAGCCACTTTTTCTGATCTGTTTGCAAAAACATCTCCCGCTTACAAGTACAAATTTGTTCATTTATTCATTCATTTCCAATACCGTTAATCCTCACAAGGGTCGCGGGGTGTTTTGTAGCCTATCCCAGCCAACTATGGATACCTGGCAGGGGACACTCTGCATTGGGGCAATTTAAAGTGTTCAACCAGCCTACTAAGTATTTCATTTTGGGGATGTGGGATGAAATCGGAGTACCCAGAGAAAACCCACACAAGCCCAGGGGAGAACATCACTCCACACAGGCAGGTCCGGACCTGGGATCAGAACACTCGACATGAGAACACTGAAGTCCACACACTAATCACTTGGACCCTGGGCCGCCACAAGTACAAATGTTGTTGAAAATATTTGGAATAAACCCTCAAGCAATCTTCTGCCATTTTCATTTTATTTTCCTTTATGTTTTTTGGAGTACAAAAGCCTTAATTCATTTTTTTTCTATTGAATTCCAGGGGAAAAAAACAGAATTTTCTGATTTGGTGCAAGAAAATTGTTTAAAGAGGGTTTATATATCGGAATGGACGGCGTGATGGATGGACAGATGGATCTGTGACAAAAGACTAACTGGCCACCCATTCAAGTTGTGACCTCCCTTTAGGTCAAGTCTAGGCTGGGATTGCCTCCAGATCAAGTTTTACCATACATTCCATTCTTCATATTCATAAACATTCCTAGCATGAGCGCAATTGGCATTACACAAATTTGTGATTGCATCAGTGATCTTTGTTCTCATTAGTTCTCAGTCCTGATAAATTCTGGCTACGTCCTTGAAGCTGTCTAGTTGCCATGTTCCACTACACTTCCACTTTTTGCCATTCAGCAAGATGTTGAACAGGATTAGGGGCAGCCCACAGACTTGTAGACTGTCTGTCTAACTGTGAAGGTTACATTTGGATTATCGCCAGTTTGCATGTGTGCACTACGTCAAGCTTCTTCTCCAATGTTCAGTAATCTCACACACGGAGCGGTCCAGACCAATCTATCAGACTCCTGTCGCTCATTGAAGACTTTGGGAGTAATAATGTTCCGGTGATGGAGAATTACACAGTAAATTAACGTCTGCAATGAGAAATCCCTTTAAAGTCATGTCATCCACAGTTTTGAAATCCACATCAGAAATTGCTGCTTTATTATCGCAAGGTTCAAAATATTCTATTCTAAATGGAATTAATAGTGTGCTCGTCTGTAAAGATCAAGACATTTTTAATGTGTTTAACATTCTTTTTCTTTATTTATAAGAATAGATATTGTATTCTATAAAACTGGAATGTATAGTGTCGGGTGATTTGCTTCGGTCTTGGTTCAGACAACTCTCACGTTCTTTTTTGAATGCATTTGTTTTAAAGTAGTGTGATTATGACAGATTGCACTTGAGCTCACCTTCCCAGGAGAAGCTCCTTTGAGATGCAAGCACTGGTGTTAATACTCTCATTAACAATCATGTGATCTGGGTGCCAGCAGCAGCTGCAACAACCTCCATCAAAGCTATGAGAAGAGCTTTACAGGCAGGTCACCTGTCGGAAAGCCTACTGGCAGTCTTAGATGGTATTAGGTCTGTGTATTATAGGACTCCGAGTGTCCCACCAGGAAACGGCGTTTGACGATTTAGCTGACTGTTGGCGATCGACTCAGTCGAGCAAATGTCGCCTGTTTCAGGAAGTTCAATAATCCTGTCAACCCATTCTGCCGCATGTGTTCATCGTCATAATATTCTAACCTTGAAGGCACGTGTCATAAATCTTCCACAGGAAGCAAATAACCGCACTTCAATTTAATCTACGGACGCTTTTAATCTGATCAAATGGCTAACATCAACAGATGGACTCATCACACACAGAAAAGAAAAACTTTTCTGGATTCCTGAATCATCAGCACAGATTAAAGCCCTTTTTATTCCCTCCAAAATTTCCCACAATCAAGGCTTTCCAAGACAGCACACTACATGAATGAAATATTGCAGCAGGGACTGATTCTAGAATGCACATGCACATGGTGCCTGGCTTCTTGCTTCCTGACACTAATCCAAAGGCGGAGGGGATTTTCTGCCTCTTGCTGCTTCTTGCCTCACACTCCTGCGGGGCTCTCAGATCCACCGTGCGTTTCCCAGTCTCTCGCACGTACGCCAAATTAGATGAACACACGATTCAGACTATAAATACTCTGACCTGTATCGGTGCTGGATGCAGCAACACGTACAAAAAATGTGCGACCAAACTCGGCGTCAGCACTTTTAACCAGCTCATCTGCGATGTTAAATTGCGCAGAATGGACCATGACTGTGCATCATACTCAAATAAGTCCTGCCATTGTCTGCTGTCCTCATTATGTATGTCATGATATAAGGATGGTAAAACGGAGCAAAGTATACCTGGAATACAGCAAAATTAAATATTCCATTCTGCCCAGTTATTGTCATTGATGGGGAAGTACTCAAGAGGTACTGCTGGGCCTTACATAAGCAGTGTACATTGCATGAAACCAGACAGCTGAAGCATTTGAAAAGTAGGTTAGCACCAATTACTTCCATGCCAGCAGCCAAATAATTCTATAAATTCTTTTCTTTACTATGACATTGATCAAATCAGACAGCATTTCTTATCTACGGTACTCTTTCAGGCCAATAACTTGTTGAGAAGGCAAAAGATTTACAGAGCAGAATGTCAACGGGAAGCCTGTTTTATCGTTGATACATTTTATGTGCAAGTAGTCAATAGGTAAAAAGAATGATAATAGGGCAATGTACATTATTTTTCAGACCAGAATTAGGTGTTTAAGTTACACAAGCCAAAAATGCACAATGAAGAGGCAAAAAACATAGAATGACATGACATGAGTGAGCAAAACAAATACATTTTAGTTGATTTTACTCATTATAGTAATAACAATAAAAGGAAGAACTACAGACCAAATAGGCATCGATTGACATACCAAAACCACTACTAATACAGATTCTAATAGCGTTAAAATACAACTGCATAAAAAAACCTGTTTACCAAACTCTCAATCTCAGTGGCGGTCCGTGCATTTCCTAGTGACGCCTTCAGCAAAAACTATTTTATGGCTATAAAACCTCCACTGCAGGCAGCTACAACTGCGACAGAGAAAATCATCAATAATAACCTCATACAATTGAAATATTGAAAATGGCTTTAAATCAACACAACAATATATTTGCTTGTGCAGCTCGCTCCAGATACAGTTTGGTAGCTCTGGCTAGTCCACTTTATCACTAGCCAATCATAGGTGGTGAAAGCGATGACGTATCCCTATGCCTGCAAGAACGCATTTTGGTGTTGCCAACTCTAAATCTGATTGGTTAAAGCAACAGTCTTATCGACGCTTGTTTAATGCAGCGGAGCCTGCAGAACTGGTTGTGAAAGGCCTTGAGGCAGATTTCTGACCCTGGCAACAAATACTGGCTGAAATGTGATTGGTTAAATACTTCAATATGAAAACACACATCTGGAAGCAGTGCAACCAGGGGGAAAAGCAATGAAAGGAAGCAAACAGACAATTTGGAATTATTTAATAAGTATTCATGGGCAAAATATAATTAACATCAGTCTGTGATTCAGATATTTCTTAGGCCAGCAGAGAAGGCCTTGAAGGATCTGATGGCACACCACTGCTCAATCTTACTCCAAATCACTCCCAAGTCCATTACATTCTTAACCTTCAGTATCACTTCCAAAAAACAGGAAAAAAAGGACGTGCCTAGATCATCCAGTGTCTCAAAACTGTCAGCATGAAAATAAACAAATATATACAGGAAGTTTCACCTGACTTGTTGGCCCAGTATTAAAAACCTGTGACTGATAGTCTAGAAAACAAAGTAGGTTATAATTACTGCACTTACAAATAGAAAGATAAAGTATTACAGTAGAAAAAAAACTGGATGTACAATATTTTTTGGTTTGTTCATTTGGTTGCCTGTTTTTAAACCATATACAGATGATCAAGATCCTCAAATCCGTTGATTCAAAATGAACTGCATCAAGCAGTTCAATTGTGTCAAGGACAGATAGTCAACTTCTAACTATTAAAGCATCAGATTTCAACATCAAGGTCATGCTGATGATGATAAAATACATCCAGGCAGTTGAAATTAATCATTGCACAATTGCACATTCATCTCTTTCTGCTAACTGTCCACTAAAGAAAAAAAAATCCCTAAGTAATTACAAAAACTATTTGAGTGACCCAAAAAATAATGAATACGTAATTAACATACGTATTAATGGCACTATCGTAAAAAAATATTGTATCCTTCACATTATTTTGTTGTGCAAATGGCAATTACAACCAAGGTAAGAAAAGCCAATGAATTTATTTCCTGACTCTTTTTTTCACATTTATTTGACTTTCATTTTTTCAAATTGAAACAAGAGTGGTAATCTTTTGGGTCCGCCTACATTAATTTAGAAAATGATAAAAGTAGATGAGATTCATCCAAAGGGAAGAAAAATTACAATTAATCATAGGAGAGATGCCATATAAAACTGCTGTTGGTGGAAGGGCCAAGTCAATGCACTGGCATAATTGAAATGTTGTTTTTCGGTCACCAAACGTATATTTGGATCTAAAACAATATAAATTTTGAATCGATGGGCAAATGTGCATTCGCAAATTACATTTTTAAGATAAGCATGGCTCGAAATTGCTATATGTATATAGTTTATTTTATTTGTTGCCAAGGTTGTTATCCTACTGCACTGCACCTTTTTTTTAGCAATATGTTTTGGCATGTGTCAGGGATGTGGCTTTATGAGACAGGATGGACGGTTATTGCCCACTCAACCTTTATTTTTCCGGAGTCATGGAGTATATGTGTATATATGTATGTATATATGTATGTGTATATATATATATGTATATATGTATGTGTATATATATATATATATATATATATATATATATATATATATATATATATATATATATATATATATATAGTGCAATTCAGTGTCCACTTGTGGCCTTTCTGGCAAATGCACATATTAAAAATGTTTTTGAATGTCACTGGTCCATTGACAAGTGACAAGGAAATGTCCTGACTTAGTTTGGCTCTTTCATTACCTTAAGGTATTTTTCCTCTGATATGGGTTGAACAGCAGAATTCATTTGTCTAGAAAATTCCAAGCAGAATGTCTTGCCTCTTCAATCAAACCTTTGTTTACATCCACTAACCAGGAAAGGAAAGATAATGATGATAATGAGTAAAGACACATGGCTGTCAGAAAAGCTGTGATGAAAAGCGGAGATGAGGAACACTAAACCAACAAACATATTTTGTTTGTGCACATTTTGCACAACTGTCGGCTTCCGAACAATTAAAGCCAGGGCAACAGAGCATAGAATGAGTTCGATATAGTATTGTGTTACAACCAACAAAGCAGAACAGAATAAGGACATTCAGATTAATGGCTTTGTTTTAAGATACCACACTCTTTTTTTGTTTCTAAATATTGATCCAAAGCAATGGGCTTCAAATATTTATATAGTGTTCTAAAATGACTTGGCCAAGTTTTAGTAGTTTGGTCTGGATTAACGTCAATTTAAATTTGGATGAAGGCGGGCAGGTGGATGAGTGGTTAGCGCGTCGGCCTCTTAGTTCTGGGGTTGAGGGTTTGATCCCAGGTCGATCGATCATCACCGTGTTAAGCCTGCATGTCCTCCCTGTGCTTGCGTGGGTTTCCTCCCACACCCCCAAAAATATCCATGGTAGACTGGTTAGACAATGTAAATCCGTCTCTTTCTGGTCATCGACTGGCTGGCCACCGATTCAGGTTGTCCCCTTAGTGAGCTGGGATATGGTCCAGTACCCCAGAAAATGAATGAATACATTTGGTTGAAAAATGACTTTACTAGTTGGCCTTTTAACACACATAAAGTAGCCACAATAGAACTCAACAGAACACCAAGTGGTGGGCTTGTTTTGGGACGAAAAGTGGCATCTTTTCGAAGAGGTGCAGCATTAAACTCCTCACTTAACAGAAAAAAAGGTTTTCATGTTTTTCATTTTAAATCCTGTGAGCTGTGGTGACCCCAAAACTACCAAACAAGCTAATGCAATAGTGTTAAAAGAAAATAACAAACAACAATACTTAAGTTTTCTGTACACAACTTCAAACATCAGGAAACATTTCAAATGGCATCATGGCAAAATCAAACTAAAAGAGCAACTCTTACCAGTTGTGAAATTGGCAATAAAATGTTGAAAAGAATAGTGGCAGTACATGGTTGTCCTTTGTATGTTGAGCCCGCTGAAAGTGACTTAAACGGTGCAATCAAACTTAGTTACTTTGCAATTAAATGATTTTACTAAATGATATTCCAAGATAGTAATCTGTATTTAAAGTCAGATTACAATTTACTATTCAGTAAGTATCGGATTGGATTGGATTGGATAACTTTATTCATCACGTATTCGGGAAATTTCATTGTGACAGTAGCAAGAGGGTGATTAGACAGAACAACAAAGCAAAAGCACAAAGTACAAAGCAAATCAAAGTAAATGGGATCATTAAGAATCACCAGATCAAATCATTAAGACAGAAAAGCAGCAAAAACACAAAACGAGCAAGAGTGGACGGAGCTACCGCGTAAAGTATTCAAGTTAACTGCATAGCTGCCAACCAGACTACTTTTTTCTTCTCATCTTGCTGTAAGTATAAAGACGATTTCGGGCCAGCTGACACAATTGTCAACATTAATCAGTTTCAGAAACAGACAGTGTTGCTGGAGCAGCAGCACTCTGTCTGAAAATGACTCGTGCACTGACATAGATAGGACCCTCTGACTTTGGGAGTGTACATGGCCCAGAATTTGGTGCTAAACCACTGGCTCCACTTTTTCCGTCTACACTGAAAAAGAATGATTTACATTCACACTTAATTAAAATTGAACATTACTGGACAAACAACACCAAAGAGTAATGGGGGCTTTTCTTAATTCCAAGATTTCCCAGTATAGCATCTTCACAGACTGCAATGGAGCTGAGTGAGAAGACAATAGTTCACTCACGTGATAAATCATGTTATTTTCACACAGTTCCATCATTTGTAGGGGAAAACACAAAAAAAATCTATTGGATCACTTTTACTCATCACTAACACTACATCGTAATGAGAGTGCACGGGGGAATATTTTTTTAAGCGGAGCCAACTTTCTTTTTGTTTGATTGAAAAGGCCTCCTGGCACATCAGTAAATCTCAATGATCATACTACAAAACGATCAAATCGAGCTTTTTTTTCCCTGTAAAACATTTCCTTTTTTGTTAGTCCTCAGGCAGCAGAGTTGCATGTAGGTTAGTGTCGCCAAATCACAGCAAGTAGATTGTGACTGTGCTGGGCTCAGGCAGTTCTATTTGAGTGTTTTGCATCTTCAACCTGCGCTTGCATGTTTTTTTTCTTCCCAGTAATATTTATTATCTACTACTGTAACACATTTTAACTTTGTCATGCTAGTATGTTTTAGAATGCAATTTGATGCTACATATTACAGGCTACCAGTGTGTGATACATGACTACAAATTGGGCCTAGTATTTTAACAAGTGCAGCACAGTGAAGGTCTAATTTTATGATACCTAAGTGAGCCGAAAGTGACACAACCAATAGAAAAAATGATGACAATGGGAATATTCGTATATGGAACTCTAGCTGGATAACAAGGGCATTGAATAAAAGCTTAAACAGCTTTTAATGTTAAGCACTTTAATTGACTGGTGAGCGGCCCAGACCTCCAACCTTAACCCAGCTGGGACAGGCTAAAGCTCGCTTGTGACCCTGAATACTTTAAGTGGTCTAGAGAATGATACATGTTTGGATGTTGCTCCCCAGCAACTGTTTCACTTTTAAAGAATTTCCTGATAAGGTTTTCCTTCTCTGGTCTAAATGTCCTTCTCTTGCTATTAGCACGTTCTATTCATTCTATTCAGAGATCCCAATCAATAATTTGAAACAAATCTTAATTTTTTTCCCTGCAGGAATGCTCTCTCTTTGAAATCAGTACAATCAATTTTACTGTAATCTGACAATAATTTAATGGAAAGGGACCATTAACTTGAAAATAAACAACATTTCCAAGTTAACCATAAAACAGAGCAGACATTTCAAATGCAGAGTAATAAGTGATTTCCTTTACAGAGCAGTTTGCGTGTCGGTGTTTGCTGTATATTAGTAATCAGGGTTTCGGGTCAAACATATAATACAGGAGAAATATCCTAAATGTAGACTCTTATGCCTGGATATTTCATTTTTCAGAGCAGTTTGCGTGTCATTGTAAAGTTTGATTGACAGTGGCTGGCAGGCGGCCAGGTTGGACAGCACTGAACAGTGAAGAAGTGAAACGTGATGCGACAATGTGTCACCATAAGGCGATCCGAAGAGCTGACCCCCCCAAAGGATCATAGTTGAACTCTGGAGAGCACTTTTGTTTGCCTTTGATGTACAAATTTGCAAAATAGGAACTAGGTGGACATAGGGTAAATGTTTATCCATAAACAGAATTATTATGAATTTGTTTTCTTGTTGGGTTTTACTTCATTTTCACATTTATGAAATGGATATGCCAGGGCCATGCAATTTGTTAGAGGGGTTGATGGCATAGTAATGGTAGTTTGGGTCTACATGACATCAAATGTATTTTCAAAGAATGATATTCATCCCTCCAGCAGAGCAAAACTCCATCTAATAAATACCATTAAGCATCGACACTGCTCTGGTAGCTTACAGCTGTTATTGCTTTGTTTTTAAAACTCTGGGGCATTATTTGTATTTGAAATTTCACAGCTTCTAAATGGAGGTAGTATTTGTATAGTAGACTTCTGTCACGTTTGTGATATGTTCCTAGCGGCTATGGTAATCCATACATAATGTGAGCTTTGAGATTTTGACCATTAATTTTCTCTATATAAAGTTTTTACGCATGGTTTCCTGAACAGGCCGTACTCTGCGTGATGTCAAGACCCTTTTGACTTTTGTTAAAGTCATTAAATCGTTTGGACATCATTAGCATAAGGTACCAGGGAAGAAAGCATTGAAGCAGAAGTCTTTTTAAGGAGCCGAAAAGGTTGACAAAAAAGGGTCTTTTTCTTTGTCCTTGGGTATTGCTTGATTAGACAGCTGAGATTAATCACATTGTAAAACAAGAAAGGGACGACTGATCATGGGCCAAGTTCCCAGATTGTCATTTTGCCTAGTACTACTCTTTACAGAGATTATTTCAACTGAAAGAAAATGTATTGTTCTTTATAAATGTTTTAATAGTTGAAAGAAAAGAAAGAGGAATAAGTACGAAGATTAGTAGTAGGCATTTGGTTAATGTGCAACTAGATGTATTCAGGAAATACCTGTAATTGTAACACCTGTGAAGTCAGAAAAATAAAGGTATCCCCAATGGTGGAAACATTCTTAACAAATTGATGTGTTGACGGGAAATGTTATTAATTTTTATTATTATTCCATACATGTCAACCTCTGCCGATAACTGCCCTTATAAATGATTATGATTCCCCTTACAAACCCCCCAAAAAACTTACAAACACCGTACGAGTCGTACGGTGTTTGTAAGGTTTTTGGGGGTTTGTAAGGGGAATCATAATCATTTATAAGGGCAGTTATCGGCAGAGGTTGACAGGTATGTTATTCATTTACAGTTCCTCAATGATCTGTTCTTAAACTAAAAAAAATGTGGATTTTTGGGGGGATAAGGTACATATAACTTTTGCTGTCAAGCACTCAGTTTGAAATAAACTTTACCGGGTAATGATAACTGACAGCGCGTAAGCCGCTCAGTCCTACAGTATTATCACAAAGCATATAGTGTGGTGTCATATGCATGACTCAAAGTGCAAGAGTTGAGTTCAGGACAGGTTCAGGACCGAGAAAAGCAGTCCAACACATGCACGATCAAAAAAATTGAAAACAAAAGCAACCGCCAGAGAATACAGTGGTACGTCTACTTACAGAATGAATAGGTTCCAGAGGTTTTTTTGCAACATGGATTTTTTTGTAAGTAAGGGCATATTTTACATTGGATTAGCATAGTTTGTTCCCTAATATTTAATACCACCCACTATAAACCCTTTATAAATTATACAAGTATACCAATTTTATATGAAATATTTATGTTTGCAAAATAGGAAGAAAGTAGTCAGTTTGCCTTGCATGCTGGCTGTAGTATGTAAAGTGAATGGGAAGTGTTGAAGCATTTCTTTGTTATATTTATGTGCTTTGCCTCTTTTATTGTTTTGTAACTTGGACAGACTAATTGTATCTTGGAACAATCAATTAACCTGTCAAAGTATACCAAATCATAAGTACAGGCACCCCTGTAATAGTATTGTCCATAATTAAAATACCTGCTAAATTATAAATACATAGTGACAATTAGGTTAACATACATTGACTTAAATTTAATTCAAAAACCTGCATCTCTATTTTAGAGGGACTAACTGTGTTTTCCCAATTAATCACCAGAGCAATAATGCTGATACAAATAATAGATACACCATAATGAAAAGTCACAAAAGTTTAAAACCATTTACTATAAGGCACTGAAAATGGACCGTGAATGGCTAAAAACACCAAGAAATTAAATAATGGGGACATAAAGGAACATGAGCCGTGATTATTGCATATATCTCATTTAATATGAAGTACCATTTTAAAAGGAGAGCAAGAATCTGAATGTAGAAAAAAGGGACAAATGAGATCTGGAAGAAGAAGAAAAACCTCATCTACAACATTTTAAAACAGAAGTGCAAAAAAATAACAATAAACAGCCTGCGTTCAGTTAATTCTAGCCTCATTAAAATCATGGCAGGGACTGGAAGGAATCAGCATATTGTGCTTTCTTTCCTCAAATGATACCATTTCTTGTTCTACAGCAGACTGGCTGTACGGGGGCTGCATTTAAATGAAATACACATGGTGTTACATTCACAGCATAATGCATAATTCAGACCACCACTGTGGCTTAAACGCTGTTCCCCAGCTGTTATATAGTCACACTGATTAGTACGACAGCCAAGCTCCTGCTCGGCTACTTATAGCGAAATGTTATGTTGCTGCATAGCTGAAGAAACTTACCCATAGAGGGAAACACTCCTATTATTCATCATCTCTGTCACCCTCATTCCCAAATTGGGGAAAAAAAGTGCTCCTTCCCAGCTAAGAATGTCTTTAAGTTGTTTGATTTTCTCAAAGAATTTATTCACTCATTCACTACTCATGGAGAATTTACTGTTGAGGATCACTCATATCAAAGATTCCAGGCTGTGTTTCCATAGTGATGATTATGTTTACATCAAACAATTGTGGTGGCATGGAGCTTTCGTCACTTCGGATTTGGGAACATGGCAAAGGGTAGGAATGTAGTCCCCTTTGGAGAATTGCTGAAGTCAATAGAAATAATCTAGTCATTGTATTAATTGTTGATTATCTGCCAAAGTGCTGCTTTCTGTGGGGTGAGTCAAGTTCAATAGAACTAAACAGTGTTTGTATGTCAACTTTCTTAAAAGGAAAAAAAAATCTTCTGCCCATGTCTCGGTAAACCCTTCCCCCCAAAAACCAAGTGTTTATGTTGGAGCGACTTCCTACATAAAACAAATTGGACATTTTTCCGATAAAACTATTGAATTTCTTGGGGGGAAAAACAACTAAAATGCTGGCCACCACAGCAATGAAACTAAACGGATGAGGGTGTAACGCACGAAGAAGCATCACTTCAAGTAACAACTCTGGATTTCTGTCCAGCAGCGAAATTGGATTAGAACTGTGTTTTGTGCTTTTTTCGGATTATTTTACAAAGAAAAGCACTAAGCGTTGTAGCTCAGTGACATCAATCTATCAAATTCAATAAAGTAGCTCCTGAGCTGATGGTAGGACTTTTAGCATGAATATCAAAATTCACTTTGTCTTCAGGAGGGAAAGAAGTAAGCCCATAACCATAACAGGAAGAGAAACAAATATTATATGATTATGTTATGCATGTCTTTGAAGCCTTTTCTACACAATCAAGATAAACTAGGCATACTCAACATGATTAGATTTTAATTGCTTGATTCAAACGTCCAAAGCATCTGGATTCATTGTTCCTGCACATATTTATTAAAAAACATTCCTATGATTTGTCTGTTCAAGGACAGAACGAGAGGACTCCGCCTTTTTCATTTCATCTCACATGAGGCCCACGAAAAGCGTCTGATTGTGTTCAGTCATCACATTATGTAATTTGACGTTCAAGCGTAAAAAATGAAAGAATTATAAAACTGTTTCAAGCTCATGTTGGCATACAGTAGGTTTATCTGTTGAAGTGCAGATTTGCATTTTAAATAATACAAAGTATTCACAATCAAAATGTCAGTTTCATAAATGATGTTGCTGTGAAATGGCAAGTAGATTCAGTGCAGGAAATGCTGTACCTATTTTTAAACACAAACATGCACTTTTTTCAGTAGGGACACATGGGAGGGTTCCAATTAGCTCACAGGAAACCCACAGAGGCAAAAAAGAAAAGAAAAAAATACTGAGATGGCTCATAGTAAGTCTTTCCTCATATGCAGACACACTGCACCAGGAGGAGGAAGCAAAACCTTCCTAAATGCTCTCGAAAGATTTTGGGTTTTATTATAAATTTTTCATCAGATTAGTAGAAGTACCATTCACTCTCTTGTCTCACAGTAGTTTAAGTAGGCTGTCTTTGGGTGGAAAATTCTAAGGCGTCAAATCATACTTGCGCATTTTCATACCTCCGTGTATTTTCTGGGTCACCCATAAGAGGTAAAACTAGCCAATTGCAGGATTTGTGCAAAAAGAGGTCTGGTTTGTTACATTTAGAAATGATGAAACATATGGAAGCCTTGACCAGACGGACACATCGTTTAAAAAGTTATTTAATTCTTATAGTCAACTAATTATTTCCGATCAATCCAGTTCTTTATGATTTTTGTGAGTTTGGAAGATTTATGGTTGACAGAAAGAGATACTGAGGCTGAGGGAAAAGTGAGGGGAAAATCAGCCATTTGCTAGCCATGTAAAATTATATGGAACTTTCCTTCACTGCTGAGGCAGCGACTTCAACCTTCCAAGCCTGTCTAACGAAAAAGACCATGATTGCATAAACCAGCAGTTGGCTGGATGGAGAACAAATTTAAAGTTAGTGGCCTGACCTGAAAAATAAAACAAAAATACTAAAACAGAATGGTGTGGTTTTTCTTTCCATAATTCAACAGAATGTTTTCCAAAATAGCAGCATGGGCCCGAACAAATAAAGGGAAACTATAAAGTCGCCTGTTTTTTCACCCTCAGATGTATGAGAAAAGACAAAACGGTTTTATTTCCACATGCTGTTTTAAGTAAGATGTCATTTTTAAGGTGAACCACTAGACATGAAAATTGACTCTTTTGACAAGCAGACATACCAGGTTACAATTAGCTATGTGGGATCCAGACAAAACTAAATACGGTCATTTCACCATAAGTTATTATGTCAGTGAATGTTGCTGTTTAAGCTATTTACTGCCAATCAAATATAGCCTTGTGTTTTCATTAAGTGATGCGTATCTTTTTCAAAGGTTACTCCAAATACCTTAAAATGACCGGTGAAATAGTTCCACACGTATCAAAGTATTCACCACACCGGGTGATGTCGCAAAATAGAGGTTGTTGGCTTACATAAATTAAAGAAGACAATAATTGAAGTTAATGGAATGGAACAGGAGAATTGGCAGTGGGAGACAAGGGGCATAAGAGCAAGATAACAAACGATCTGAATGAGAACTATTGGAGCATGAATAATTCAAAGCCTACCGCCCAATGATTTTGAAATACACTACTGATGATATGTCAAGAAATTCCAAAATAAAAGGATTATATACAGTACATGTAGCAAAATTATATTACATAAAATATAAAACCTAATACTGAAAACAACCATATAGATTTAAGTTCATATAAATATTAAGTAGATATCATGGACAATATTTTCAATCTAATTTTACTCAATTATTTTTTAATCTGGTTCAAAGGAATCTATCGTTTGGGATGATATGACTTTAGTTTATAGGACATTGCATTGTTTGTGGATTCCATGCCTGAACTATCTTGCCAAGACCTTAGATGGTACCCGGACGTTTCGTCGACAGACGTTTGGTCGACACTCTCTCTCATGATGATAATTTTGAGAGTGAGAGATTACCTGGTTGATCACTTTCAACAGTAAACTCTCTGTCTCTCTCTTTCACGATTATACGCAATTTATTGATAATTTTGATATTAGATATTTAGATATCAATGCTCTTACATTGTCAATGCAATTACAAACTCACTCTCTCTCTCATGATTATAATTTTGAGAGCGAGAGATTAGCTGGTTTTTCGCTTTCAACAGTAAACTCTCTCTCTCTCTCATGATTATAATTTTGAGAGCGAGCGAACCCGGCGACGAAACGTCCGTTCGACAAAATGTCCGGCGGCGAATCCGTCAACCAAACTTCCGTTCGACGAAACGTCTTTTTTGTCCTTTGTTGATGACATTTGGTCATATTTGTAATCTAATGCGTTCATACTCCACAGGCACGGAGTAGATATCTGATTTTTACCCAAATACAAATGAGACCTGGTCAGATTTGAAAAAAAAAATGGGTCACACTGAATGGAAAATTTTGAATGGGCAATGCATATCTCATAAACATTCATTCATATTTATGGCAGTCTTCTGACATTGTCATAAGAAGCATTAAAATAATGTCTAACCATAATCTATTATTGGTCACATGCAGACAGACATTTATATTCACCTATTGACAAAATAGCTTTCAAATAAGAAGAAACTGGAAACGCATTGTGAATGGAAGGTTTCCAGCCGCTGGATTCATTGAATTCCTCTTCACTGTTTAAACAATAGAAAGAAGCCAGCATACAACGAAACACAAGAGAAATCTTTCTACCAACATTGCACTCACTGCCTTGTTTGTTCATGGCAAACACATATTACTTTCATGTTTCCAAATATGCAATACAAGCAGTTAAGATTCACGGATCCACCAATGTTTTATTAAAGGAGTTTAGGCAACTTAACTATACACAGTAGTAAACTATGTATAAATTAATGAGGGGATAGAACAAGCACTTTTCATGAGCTCATCTCTAAAAACGTCAATAATCCACTTCCCAACAAGACAAATTTCTAATTCCAAGCCTTTCGACTATTATAGGTGGGCAAAAGATTCAGTAATACATCCTAACCGTTCAATATTTCAGCAACATGCTTATTTATTTATGTATTTATATATTTATTCATGTATTTATTTATTTATTAACTTACTTATTACCTATCTATTCATGTCTAAAATGCCTTTTGCTGTATCTGCATTCTCACCCTCTTGCTACTGTGACAATGAAATTTCCCCAATACAGGATGAATAAAGTTATCCAATCCAATTCAACTGTAAACCAGTCATAGCAAATGTTATTATGTATGGCAATGCTTCGGTATCCGTCTGACCTTTGACCTCCTGTTGTGGCTCTAGGACTCACGCAGTGGCCCCAAATCCACAGGAATCGGCACTTCAGTGTTAAGATTTACAGCAACTAGTGCACAATTAACAAGTAAAGCATTTGTATTGATCAAGATGAAGTGTATGTGAGGTGAGGGTCTCAAGAGTGACTCATCTTCATGTAAGATAGTCAAGCCTGGGTGAGCCGATTGGTCGAGTACAGCGTCCTCGTGCACAAATAAATGTGCGCACATGCACATGCAGCGAGATTCACCCCAGGCCCTTTAGAGCAAGCATTAGTCACTCCACATAAAACCATCCAATCCATCCAAAGCAGGGGAGCAGGAACAAGTGGGGGACGAGGTCTATGGTGAGCTGGTCGTTTTCCAACTTGTGAAGACAAAACCACGGAGGTCTTCACGTTAGACTTGAGCACAATTTTGCTTCACAGTGACCGATACTGGAGGAGACACCCTGATACGGGCTCATGTTGGATTTGAGTCTCCCATGTCTACATCAACCTAGATGAGAGCATTGGCTGTAACCTGAGGCCATATGACCGTAATAGATGTTGACTGCACGCGTGACACTTGCATAACCACCGATTACCTATCAGCATTTAGCAGGAGCGGCGTTCACACTTTCCAAAAATTACATTGACTTTGTCCTTCAATATTTGATGGCTTTCCCCATCTAAAACACTTCATAAAATGATGACTGCTTAAAGTGGTGATGGGCAGTGTTCTGCCAAGATCATCATCAGGCGCAATCAAGACGAAGGTTTTTGGAAAGTAGCCTTCAACATCTATTCCCGTTGATGTTAAAAGATGTGCAAGCTTTATGAATGTTAAGAGTCAAAAGGAAATGAAGACGCAAAAGTATAAAGATCCCATACTATATAAGCAAATGCAGTTTTTCTTTGCCTCAGATTTAAGTGTCATTCATTTTCATTTTCTGAATCACTGATCCTTGCAAGGGTCTCCCAGCTGACTAGGCAGGGGACACGCTGAAACCAGTTGGCCAGCCAATCGCAGGACACAAGGAGACGGACGGACAACCATTCATGCTCACACTCAGTGTTCAACCAACCAGCATGCTTTTGGGACCGGAGTACCCAGAGAAAACCCACGCAAGCCTGGCGAGAACATGCAAACTCCACACAGTGAGGACCAACCTGGGATGATTCCCCAACCCTCGAACTGTGAGCCCGACACTCTGGCAACTCGGGCCGCCGATTTAAGTATCATCATATGGAAATCAAGTCAAAAGTAAAAACAGGAGTACTCCTACAATCATGTGTGTAATACTGTTTGATCCTCTTGATATTTACCTTGAACACCATAGCATAACACAAATTGACAGAGCAGATTCTGCAGTGGTATCAGTTCGTTAACCAACCAAATGAACTTCGGCAGGTGTTGATGATTTATAGCCAACAGACTGAACATATTAAATGAATAGGGTGACTTTACCAAAGAGGACAGGAAATGATATAAAGTTAGTCATCTTCTTCTTCTGGGCAAATTGCACATCTAATAAAGCAGTCCTCACAAAACAGTGCTTATTTATTTGATTGATTTATATGAATAAAGATGAGAAGCATACTGTAGTTCATCGACCTTAGTAATTGGTATTTCGAAGTAGACCACCAAATCTACCTGGAAAAAAAATTATAATTTGAGACTTTGGGATTTCTAAGACTGATGGGTGGATTTTAGTTTATTTCACTCGACAACCATACTTAAAAACAACAGTCAAAAACATGCACGCTTTCACCAGTTCTTAAAAAACTGAATTCTCCATTGGAAGACTTCTATGTGAGATCTCAACTGATAACCCTAACCAATTTAAATTAGACCTGTGCAAATCAGTCAAAAATCCTTTATGGTAATTAAATTATCATTATATTCTATGAGATGACAACGCATACATCCCTTCAAGCATCACATAGACCAACACAAACCTACATACTACATACATATATTGTCACACAGTAACACTGTGACATTTCAAGCATCAAAACAATAATTTATTATCCATTTTTTTAATTTGTTTTGTTTATAAAACCCACTCAATGACAACACAGATGCATTAATGAAGAGGATATCTCTGTGGAAAGGTGTTGGAGATGCAATACCTTGGAATATGTTTAATTAGCAGTGCAATCTACACGTCTAGGATGAAGTAACATAATAAATAAAGCCTTTTTTAATGTCTGATTAATGAAGTCAATTGGAAAGAGGGGACACCAAGGAGCGAGAAAATACTCAGGTTGCTACATTGCGTAAGCACTACTCAGTAGCTGTGAGATGGTTTAAATTTACACAGGGTTTGTAATCCCCAGTGTGCTTTAATAACTGCTCTTGTCACAATGAGCTTTGAGTATTGAGTTAACATTGGTAATAGGAGATGACAAATAATGTTTATTAAGTTCTCACTGCCCAGAAACAATTAAAAGTTACGCTAAAGCAGTTAAGGGGTATTTCCAAATACCCACTGACTCTTTTATGGCACTTTTGCAGGTTACAATGGGAATAGATTTTGAGAGAACAAATAAAACAAAAATATATTATTGCTGATTTACCCCCTTCCCTGACATATATAAGACGGTTTGAATGCCTCAACTCATAAAAGCAATCTAATGTGACTGAGACTGCGCTCTTCATGACCACACTAACCACATTATTAGGGGCACATTCTGTATAAGAAACTGAACATTTATCCACCACAACTCTTCCCTTTATTGTTATTATCTTTAATTTTAATTAAAGTGCTGCTGAGGTGCTACCTTGTCCGCTCCTGAGCAGTACTGGGTTATGTGACTTCTAAAAATTCGCTGAGAAAAATGGAGAGCAATAATAGGTTGCTGTCTCTCTTTAATTGTTCAATTTAAAAAAGGAAAGCAACTGGCACTAAATTGTGTTTATACATTGCAATCTATCACACTGGGAGCTTTTACCTATTAAAACAACACTCAGTCTGGTGGGTGGCAAGTGGTTAGCGTGTCCTTGGTTCAAATCCAGGTCGGTCCACCTGTGTGGAGTTTGCATGTTCTCCCCGGGCCTGTGTGGGTTTCCTCCGAGTACTCCGGTTTCCTCCCACATTCCAAAAACATGCATGGTAGGCTGAATGGACATCCTAAATTGCCCCTAGGTATGAGTGTGAGTGTGCATGGTTGTCCGTCTCCTTGTGCCCTGCAATTGGCTAGACATAGATTCAGGGTGTCCCCCGCCTCTGACCCCTGAGTCAGCTGGGATAGGCTCCAGCACCCCCCGTGACCGAAATGAGGATAAAGCAGTTCAGAAAATGAGATGAGATGAGAGACTCAGTCTGGTGCAGCACAGTTTTACAGCACTGTAGCATCAACATGCATGTGGTATTTTTAAACTAGTACTTTTCGCCAACATTTATTTTGGACAGCTAAAATGTTTCATCCACAGCAATTATTCTGGAAGTCATTAAATATGTGTTCAGTGTAATAGCTAAGCAATATGAAAGGAGATTGCATTTTGTCCAAATTATGTTTTGCAAATCATCCATCATCATGACCAAATGTAGATTTTATTTTGTACCCTCTGCTATGTATTGACAGTTGGATTTAAGTTTGATTCATTACTCAACAGACTTAAAGGCTGGGTTAAAATGGGTTAACCCCACAATTAAAACAGAATGCTTTGAACAAATACTTCCATGAGGATAACAGTTGGAAATGTCCACCGGCAAACCTTTATCAGGCCTGATTAATGGAATAGCAAGACACTCTAATGAGACTTTCCAGCCTTGTGACATTTCATTCTGTTTTTAGCTGTTTTCTTTTCTCGTTGCTTTGGTTACCTCCAAGCAAAAGATTCAATCAGCGAGCCGTGACGTGATCATCCATGAGTAATTATGCAAAATCTTTTCAGGCATTGTGGGCTTTCGAGACTGCGTCAGATTGTTTGATTAGACCTTCCCCACAAAATCACCATCGTTTATTCTTTTATGGCTCTGCAGCAGTAAAAATAAAGCCTGACTTTAATGATCACGGTCAGTGCGCCTTTTTTTACCACACATATGTTTGCCTAGGGAAACACAGTCCCAATAACAAGCAATCAAAATGCATCTCGAAAACAAGCGTTTTCTGAGATTTGCTCTTCTGGTCATCAGCCTCAGTGGCTTTTTAGGAGAAGAGGCGAAAGAACAAATTGGATCATACACCCCCCCAGGCCCCATGGACTGGACGTCTAGCATCGACAATGGTAGCCAGTGAGTTAAATGTTACAACTGGAACAACTTGCCTTTGCATAAGCCCAAAACGCATATATTAAAATGTGTTATATTTGCAGATGTGAGCGTATACACTTCTCTGGTCTCACAATCCCAGTTTTATTCATCCCAAAGGGTGTTTGATGGAGTACAGTACATTTTGTGCCTTGCTTTGTGCACTGGCTCACGATGGAACTCACTCGGGTTGTCCTCAAACTGATTCAGTTTTGATAAAATGGAGAATTGAGATTGAACTGAAAAAAAGTGCACCTGATTAATTTATTGATGCAAACTGGGTACTTTTTTATTGCTAAGGTTTGATTGCTGCTGTCACTTAATTTGCTTATTACATGAAGAGAATTGAGGATTCTCACTAAATTGTTCAACTTGTACTGGTAACCTTTATATGACTAGATAACAACATTAAAGGCAACACTGGCCTCAGTTAAAAAGACAAATATATTCCATGAATGCCTTCGTTTATAAAAGAAGAAAAGGTTCATCGAACAACTGCCTCTCCAACATTTGATGGTTATTTTCATCCACCTTCATTTTCATCCACGTCCCCTTTTGGCTGACGGTCTCCTCCTTTCTTTCAGAATGTCAATGTTGTCTCATTTAAAAGCACGTTTGTCCAAGTGAAGGATGCCGCGACTGTCACTCACTTACTAATGATGGATGGTTTTAGGGGCTACATGCTGGCTATCCTAAGAACAGCTCTACCCACCCTCAGCCATCCACAATTTTGTGCACAGTGTCTGTGAAAAGTCCGACACAAATACGATTGATCAATGTTGATGGTCAATATCAGTATAAAATGCCTTTGGTGTCCTTATTACTAAGTTGTCATAAAAACTGAACGAATGCACCTTTATTCTTATTATTAGTGACCAAAATTTTGCACATATATTGTCAATAATATGCTATATTTTATATGTAAATAGTTTTTGCTTTATGTTAATTTTGCTTATTTTTCATAGGGGTTGTGACACAGGGGACACTCAGAATCAGTGGGCAGCACAAGAAACTGACTATACTAGTCAATTTTAGAGCACACCGCATCATTTTGTGTGGCACGGGAAAGTAAATCATGGGTGCCGACTTTCTGTTTTAGGATCAAATTAAAATAAAAAGTATAGATGTATATTAAATTTCCTGATTTTCCCCCTTTTAAATCAATAATTGTAATTTTTTTAATCCATTTTTTCTGTGTTTTTAGTTCAAAAATCATTTTGTAAAATCTAAAAATATATATATATATAAAAAGCTCAAATAAACATTGTTTTAGATCTATAAAAAACTGAATATTCAGGGCTTTTAATCCAGTTCTGTTAATCAATTTATAAAAAAAATTCTTAATATTATATCTAAAATGGTCCGGCCCACGTGAAACCTACACAAGTCCAGGGAAAACATCCAAACTCCACACGTATCGAACCCTCGAACTGTGAGGCCGGCGAGCTAACTACTCACACGCTGCGCCATCTGGTTAAATTCTTTTTAAAATTTTTTTAATTAAATGTTTTTAAAAGAAGAACTTATTACTGATGCTTCACCTCATGCTTATGAATATTAACCCAATGAGGGGACTCTTTCCTCAAAGTCACATCATATTTTTTTTGGCTGGCATTTAAAATTTCTAATAGCACTCAACTAATAAAAAGTTGTAGAAGACTGACCAGATTGCATTTGTAACAGCATAAGAGCTACTTAAAGCAATCAATTAAGTTGAATGGAAAATGTCAAAAATACTCATTCCTTTAGTACAGTTTCCCTACTGCCTAGCCTCAAAAGGGCCAATTGTTTGCAAGCCAATCGCAATGTACAAGGAGATGAACAACAATCCCTGCCGGCACTCACACAAAGGGACAATTTAGAGCATATGTGTCAAAGTGGCGGCCCGGGGGCCAAATCTGGCCCGCCGCATCATTTTGTGTGGCCCGGGAAAGTAAATCATGAGTGCCGACTTTCTGTTTTAGGATCAAATTAAAATGAAGAGTATAGATGCATATTAAATTTCCTGATTTTCGCCCTTTTAAGACATATAATAGATAACAGTAATTTTTTAATCAATTTTTTTTCTGTGTTTTTAGTTCAAAAATAATTTTGTAAAATCTAAAAATATATACAAAAAGCTAAAATAAACATTGTTTTAGATCTATAAAAAATTGAATATTCTGGGCTTTTAATCAATTTTTTTTAATCCATTTATTAAAAAAAAAATCTAAATATTATATCTAAAATGGTCCGGTCCGCGTGAAATCAAGTTGACATTAAAGGGGCCCGCGAACCAACCCGAGTCTGACACCCTTGATTTAGAGTGTTCAACCAGCCTGTGCATGATGTTAGGATATGGGAGGAAACCGCAGTACCTGTAGAAAAACCACATAAGCATGGGAAGAACACGCTAACCCTTGATCTCAGAACTGTGAAGTGGGCGTGCCAACCACTCTAACACCATGGTGCCCATTGCTCAACATTATTTTGTTGAAATTGTGGAGTCTCAAGTGCACTCTAGGATGATATTGAATCATAAGTGAAAATGTGTTTGGATGTGTTGAGGGGACATACCGTGTCCTCAGAGTCCCTGGGCAGGTATTTGGATAGATGAGTTGGCTGCACATATGACTTTTTCCTTCAAGTTTAATGGGACATTTGTCACCGGGGTCAGTTAGGACTTTTAGCATCAGTTGTTAGTACAATTTGGCATGTGTTTTTTTTTAGAATAAGTCATTACAGTTTCCAAAGTCAACGGTCTTCTAAATGCTAAAGCTTTGTTTAATCAAATATTGCAGATTGTGATGGTCACAATAAAAGTAAAGACACACCATCCACCCATTTGAGTTGTGGGTGAGCTGGTGCTTATTCGAGATAACTTTGAAAGCCAATTACAGTTGGATGTCCATCTCCATCAATGGGAGTGAATGAGTTAATTTTGTTTTATTTTTAGTGGCATGGTTATGACTAACCCTGGCATCATTAAAAGTGATATGCAAACTGCTGAGATATAAACCGAAACATTTCTAGTTCATTTATTCATTTGAAATGCCACATTTGAAATAAATGTTGCAGCTTTACGTATTACACAATTCTTATCACAGTGGAACATGTAGTCTTACAAGCGACATCATAACTATTAGGGTTATTAGTCTTACGTTATTATATATTTGAACCTATCAATAACATTTGCTGTAATTGGAACTTTCCATGTCTTAGACAGGTTCAAATTATTATTCTTTTTCTCTCATTTAGCCAGGATACTTACATTTAAAGGTTAGTCTTACGTTATTATATATTTGAACCTATCAATAACATTTGCTGTAATTGGAACTTTCCATGTCTTAGACAGGTTCAAATTATTATTATTCTTTTTCTCTCATTTAGCCAGGATACTTACATTTAAAGGTTAAAGAACAATAAACCTGTGGACTCTCCCATTTCTCAATAGCCAGCTGGATGCAATAGAATCAAGGCAGTTAGCCTTTATTTATTAATCTGTGCACACTTCCTCATACTAGAAAATGTTCAACCTTCCACTGAGTAAACCAGTTTCTCAGTTTGTGTCATGTTAAGGCAGGACTGCATCAATAAACATATCCCTAAAAAGGGAATGTAAAAAAGCCTGCTTTTTGGTGGAGGAATGGACAGTGTCCACTTCTATATCGACACTATCCGGACTCTTTTTAAAGTGCATGCATGCGTCTTTTGCCAAAAGCTTGTCAAAAACACTCTTTCACTTGGTGCAGGCTGGTCTAGATATAAAAAGCATACAAAAATCTGAATCGAAAGACCTAGCGCAGGGATCTCTTTCGCTCTAGATACGTTTAACAGAGGAAACTATCAACTGAGTAATAGTGATGATAAATGCACCTTTAACATTGCCTTGTATGGCAATAAATGTGATAGACTTCCTTGCCACCTTGGATGTCCTTTGACAAGCATGGGAAAACCTCAGAGAAATAAGCATAAATAACTCTGTTTGTCATGTGGCCAGGCCATATGGTCTAAATCTGCACTACAAACACTGTCCCTGCATGTGACACTATCAGAACCATTCAGCAATATTGTGCGGCTTGAGATAATACAGGCTGTTTTCACACTCAGCTCAGCAGCATTGCACTAACAGTATGTCTGAACCACACACTTTGCTTGAAAATTTTAGGGGATTCTGCTTCCATAAAGCCATATTATGTAAGTATACCAAGTGTGAGACATAAAAGTGAAGAAGGCCATGTGAGGTTGCTCATGTATTTGCCCATGACTGAAAATATTCTGTATGAATGGTTCCTGTGAGAATATAGACACATAGTGCAAAAAGTAATTACATGCTGTTGCAGTGATTACGTGCTGATGTGAGCCTGAGCTGAGTGAGTGACAAGGTGCAGCGTGTTCGGGTGATTGTGTTGCACTCATAATCTTTTATGGCTGTAAATGCTGGTTGGTGTGCAGAGGGAGCTGTCGAGGAACATTTTCACTTTGACTTTGGTTTTCAAATATATACCTCATTCTTTTTTTTTCAACAGAATCTCCCATTATATTACATTGAATGCAAGGCAACACGGCATTGTAAATTATTATAGTCCGCTGGAATCACGACAAATTTTGGAAAGCAATGAAAAGGCAGCATGGTGGTAAAAGAATATGTTGGGTAACTGTAAAATGGGATATTACCTATCGTTATTGTTTGTTTGTGTACTGGTTCAGTCATAGTGAAAGGTCACTCAAATGTGTGGTTTGAGAAACACTTTATGGCCGGGGAACCAAAGGGTCACGTTTTTAATGAGGTATAAGCACCTGGCCTTGCCTGGTATAACTTTACACAGTGCTCATCTTCACATTTAAATGGTCAGGTTACAGCATCGACAGCTTTTCCATGGTGTCTAATGAAAAAAGATTATCTTTTTTTTTAATGCTGTTATTGAGCTACTCAAACTTATAGTGTTATATTACACAACTTTTAAAATTGTGATTGGTATATTTAAAATATATTGTATGTATGTGTTTTGACTTGTATTGTATTTTTCAGTATCATCAGCTTTCCTCCTTAGCTGGGAGAAATCATAGAGTTCAATTGTATTATTGTGAGAGCTGTGGTGACAATTTCGTAACAAGTTTAAGTTATTAATTATGCTTTTTTTGTCTTGTTATATGGCTAATACGAATTTCGCTTCTCCAGTGATCATGCCCTCCATTTGCACAGTAGTTCAAATGTATGGATTATTGTCTCACTTATAAAGTGAACAAGATTGCAGCTTGTCAACAAAATAAAGATGGATGAGGTTTAATTTTCCATTACATAATATCATATTCTTTCTTAACTCAGAGAATGCAAGCGTGAAGAAGAAAAAAAACGCTTACATGCTTTTTACACGGTTTGTTACAATTTGGAGCGGTGGAGCTAAAATGTGTCCCTCAGGAAAGTTTATTCTAAGTTTATCCTAATCATACTTCATAATTAGGCAATTACAGCATTATAATTGATGGAAAATATTGTGTACATTGCAACTGATTCATTTGAAAGTCAAGGTAAAAATATTTGGCTGCTCAACATATTAATTAGAAAAACAAGACAAGGCTACATACCTTGGAAGACATCCACATCCAGATGAGATTGTTATAGTCCTCTTGAGTAAAAAAAAAAGCCAAGTCCAGCTAACGTTGGAAAGTTGCTCACAACATCCTCGCAAGGAGTTTCATCAATTGAGTCTTTTTTTGCTTCAGCGTTCCATTTGCGTCCGTGTAAAGGGATATTATCATTTGAAGGTGACTTAAAGTAAATGTATTTGGGGATACTGACGTCATGTGTTGAGGCCTGTCCATTAAAAACATGGAGGGACGAATCTTTCCTCCTGCTATGTTTGAATGTGGTGATTTCTGTGCTTAGCTCTCATAGGTGCACAAGTACAGTACAACACGATTATTTCTAGCCCTGGTTTATGTGATGACTGCTAAATGCACTGCCCTTTACGTTTCACACATATTAGAGCTCTAAGAGTGTTGATTAAGTTTGATGAAAAAACTTTTAAGAGGTTTTCATTCGGAGAAGATGGGGATTCATTTCCTATGGGGAGGTAATATATTGAACACTTGAAGATTTAAAAAATATATATATATTCTTTTTTAAATGATTAATGAATACCTGCCAGCCTACATTTTTTCCTCCTTAAAAATATCTGAATCCACTACAAATTTCTGTTGAGTGCAAACAAAATGTGGCTTGATTGCTTAAGAGCAAACTGACTATCAATACACTTTCCCGCTATTGACAGATTAAACTCATAAAGTGCAAGTGCAGTGTCTACGTCTTTTTAAATGTCATTATATGTCGAATTTGGAAGCTAGCAAAAGTGAGATTTATTTGGTAGAAATTGGTCCTAAAGAGTGGGAAAGGAGGGTTTCGAACTATCGCGTGACCTGTTACCATGGTGACCTGTAATTGTGTCTAGGGGATGGGAGGAGACGCACTGCCCATGCGTTTAGCTTTTTTGGGTGAAGTACATGTATTGAGGATGTAATATTCTCAGAGAAATGGAAAAAAAACATAACGCAAATAATTGTAATCACACGTCAGTCTGAATAGATTTTGAGTTAGTACTGTTCCTTCTGCTTATGTCTGTGCCATTTCCTTTACTCGGGCTTTTGTCCAGGGCACATAGTGACTCCGTCACCCCTTCTTCCATCTCCATGTACTCTGCTTTGTCCCCGAGCGACGATCCGGACGGCGAGCCTTTAAATTGACGTAAAAAGTTGGGAAAGTAGGGGCACATTGGCGGTAGGCTCTCAACCACCGGTTGCGCCTGCTCTTCGTTGTTATCAGTCTCACGGTGGTAAAAGTAGTTGAAGTTGGAGACGATGACCGGCACCGGCAGCGCGATGGTTAAGACGCCCGCTATGGCGCACAGGGAGCCCACTATTTTGCCGCCTACCGTGATGGGCTTCATGTCCCCGTAGCCCACGGTGGTCATAGTCACCACGGCCCACCAGAAGGCGTCCGGGATGCTGGTGAACTGCGAGGTGGGCTCGTCGGCCTCGGCGAAGTAGACGGCGCTGGAGAAGAGGATGACGCCGATGACCAGGAAGAAGATAAGCAAGGCCAGCTCCCTCATGCTGGCGCGCAGAGTGTGGCCGAGGATCTGGAGACCCTTGGAGTGTCTGGACAGCTTGAAGATGCGGAACACCCTGACTAGGCGGATTATTCTCAGAATGGCGAAGCTCATCGCCTGCTGCCCGTTGCCTTGGTGCTGCGCCAGGTCCGTCCCCAGGGTGATGAAGTAAGGCAAAATGGAAACAATGTCAATGGTGTTCATGATGTTCTTAAAGAAGGCTGTTTTGCTGGGACAGGCAAAGAAGCGAACGGTGATCTCAAAGGAGAACCAAATAATGCACACGGTCTCCACGATGAAAAAGGGATCGTTGAAGGGGGTAAACCCGTGGTCCGGTTCCGTGGAGTTAAACCTGGGCTGCAAGTACTCTTTCTCGTCCCTGAACTCAGGCAGCGTCTCCAGGCAGAAGATGACGATGGATATGACGATAACCAGCACGGACACCACTGCGATGCCCCTGGCCGGGCTGGAGCTCTCCGGGTACTCGAAGAGCAACCAAATTTGCCGCTTGAACTCGTCTTCGGGCAGGGGTTTCTCCTCCTCTTTGACGAAACCCTCGTCCTCTCGAAACTTGAGGATCGCCTCTTCGCCGAGCTCGTAAAACTTGACCTCCTCGGAGAAGATGTCAAACGGCACGTTGGCGGGTCTTTTCAAGCGCCCCCCAGACTGATAATAGTACAGAATGGCGTCAAAACTCGGTCGGTTCCGATCGAAAAAGTACTCGTTCCTAAGCGGGTCAAAATACCGGATGCGCTTATCGGGGTCGCCCAGGAGAGTGTCCGGGAACTGCGTAAGAGTCTTGAGCTGAGTTTCAAACTTGAGCCCCGACACGTTGATGACAACTCTCTCGCAGCAGCCCAACTCACTGTAAACGTTGGCGTATCCGGACTGGGGACGTCTGTCCGTAATGGAAACGGTCTCGTCGTCATCATCACCAGCACCACCGTCGTTGTCCATGTCGCAGAGAAAAGTGGACCTCTTGAGCGTGCGCTCTTCCTCCTCCTCATCCTCCTCCTCCTCCTCTTCCTCCTCGGCGCCCTCTTCCTCCTCGATCATGATGTCCTCCTCGGATCCGAGCAGCGCCAGTTCAGAGTGGCGCAAGTCCCCGCCGAGAGTGCTCCGGCTGCGTCTCCACCGTCCGACGCCGCCTTGCCTTTTGCGCTCTCTGAGGAGTCTCTGCTTCTCCGGATCCTGAGAGGAGGGGGAGGAGGAGGGGCGCGAGGCGGTACCACCGCCGCTGCTGATGTTGCCGCCGGTGGAGGCGGCACGAGACGGATGCTGCCGGTTGTTAAGGAGATGCGCGCCCGACGAGGACGCGCAAGTGGATCCCCCTGAGCCGGAGCCTGCCCCGTCCGCTCCGCATCCGCTCTCGGCCGCTCTGTTGTGGGCAGCCTGTCGCTCTCTCTCCCGCTCTCGCTCCCTCTCCCGTGCACGGGCTTGGGCATAGCCGTACGGCAGGTGGCTGTTGCACCCGCCGTCCGCACCCACCATTGCAAACTCCATTTTTAAGTCACAAGGTTCTGAGGTCTGAGGATAGTTAGTATTTGCGCCTGAAATGGAGCGATCAGCTGTGCATCAAAACAAGAGCCCACGCACTCACATCCATTCTGCGTGTGCACTTGCTAGTGATAATTTATATTTTTTTTATGTTTTATTTTGGACAGAGGCCCCCGCTATTTTATGACATCATTTTCCCAGCAAAGGTGAGGGGCGTGGGGGGCCAGGCCTGTTAAGAGCGCACTTGCAGTGGCAGGCTTGATGTGATCAGCATTGTGAGTCACGCTAAGTCTCTTTGGTGGTCTCCATCAGGTGGTTAATTCCTCCACATGCGTCTTTTGATCCTCCTGCTTTGGCCACTAGCGGATGCCATTTTATGGGGGACATAAAAAAAATAGGATCCGTGCGGTTATATTATGGCTCTCCTGTGACTTTACATCCTCGTATGATGTCTGGAGCTGCAAGAAAACAGCGCAAAACGTTGTAGTGAAACACTGTGAGCCAACTTAATGGTGTCATTATAATCATCGTCATCGAGATTACGGTATTCTTAAATAAATGCTGCGCGCTTATTTATAGCTTGTAACATCTACTCACATGCGAGAAAGGGCAAAACACCACCCGGACATATCAGCCAGCGGGCGATGGGGCGTGATCTAAGGTGACGATACACTTCCAAAATCTCCCGTGTCACTTTTGGATGCAATGTGACCAATCCGTTGTCGTAACCGAGCAGCGACCACCTCTCCACTACATCCATGCGAGCTCTGACGCACTCTCAGAAGGGCACTTTTTGGCTGCGTGTCGACGTCTCGGATCAACAGGATCTGTTGCGACTTCATCCCACTGTGTCGGCTCCATCGCCACAACCCTTCCTCCTCAATGCAGGCGGTGGTGGTCGAGGTGGAAAAGGGTGCGCGAGCGGCCAAATGCACGCGAGGATGGGCAAAAGTTTACCTTCGCACCAGCAAATGTTAACGGCACCTGCATGGCGGAGTGTGAGCATCACACAGCTGTCTGTCTGCAGCTGTATCCCTACCTATCCATCCTCCTGTATCCCTCCGGTGTGCGCGGATGTGCTGGAGAGTATAAAAGATTAGGGGCGCTCTTTCCGCAGAGCGTGCAGGCGGTGCTCGGTCCTCCCCAAGTGGATACACTCCGCCACTGCCACTGTGCTGCAGTCTCACACCCCAGAACACCTTATGTGCTTCTTACCAAAAGCCATCAATTAGACTTGGAACAAGACTTCATTAGGGTTTAAGAGGACAGCCACGAAGGTGAAAGATTGGTGAGGTCAGTCTGTATGACCTTTAATCCCTTGCGTGTCTGTTGAGCAGCTGTACAACAGAGCTCTTGTATTTCCCTTGGGGTCCATGCATCCATCTGTCAATCCACCTCCTTATGGGTTCTTTCAGGTCTTTTTTGCAACGTGGGAATTTTCATCTCACTAGTTAAAAAAACAAAAACAAATACAACCAACGGACAATGACTTAATAAATCACAAATTAAATATTGCATGAAGGTAGTACTTCTCTGTGCCATGTACAATGGAGAGTTCCGAACTAATATTTGCAAAGTAAAATGGTAAAGGGAGGCTCGGTGATTAAGTGGTTAGCGCGTCAGCCTCACATTTCTGGAGTCCCGAGTTCAATTCCAGGTCGGTCCACCTGTGTGGAGTTTGCATGTTCTCCTGCCTGCATGGGTTTTCTCCAGGTACTACGATTTCCTCCTACATACCAAAAACATTCATGGTAGGCTGGTTGGACAATCAAACTGCCCCAAGGTGTGAGTGAGTGGTTGTTTGTCTCCTCGTGCCCTGCGATTGGCTGGTCACCAATTCAGGGTATTCCCCGCCTTGTGCCCAATGTCAGTCAGCTGGGATAGGCTCCAGCACCCCCTGCAACCCTTGTGAGGATAAGCAGTTCAGAAAATGAATGAATGAATAAAATCATAAAAACATTTAAGTCAAATACGCACTGTATTCATTAAAGATCGCATAGTGGTAGTTAAAATGATCTGTTATGGCTTTGACGAACCAAATGATTAGATGGAAAAGAAAAAAAAGCTGACGTCACTGTGGGCCAGTTTGTTGGTCCCACCAGACCTTGTGCGGGTAAATAGGAAATCAGATCGGTGAAAGAACATGTCCCATTACCAATCGTTGAATTTACATTTTCAGCTCTGTTCGTGATGAAACAACTTTGTCGAGTGTTGTTCATCCTATCTGCTGCAGTCTTTATCGTGCAACTATAATTTTTCTTTTGTCTTGCAGAAAAGTTGATCGCATTTGAGTGTTGGCTGAACTGGAATCTGGGCTCCTATCTTGCTGTCACCTGCCATGACTGAGTATCCTCTTTAGGTACTTTCCCCAAACATTCTAAAAATGTGCACACCCAGGTTCATTACAGACTAAAATGTCCATATATATATGAATATATGGCAACTATCGGTCCACTGCCATGCAGTCCCTGAGGTATGCAGTAAACTGGATAGGTTCCAGCACACCTAATGAGCAGAAGCAGTAAAGAAAATGGATTGATGTCTTGCAAGAAAAACCTCAATATTTGAGTACAAGTCATTATTGTGATTGTTAAAGAGCACCAGGCCAACATATAAATCTGTGCATTATATATTCAGACTTTACCAAGACTGTCTAAAAGAAAAGTGAAGTGGTATAAAAACTGTACTGTCAAATTATACATCTCAGGTTGTGTCCTGTCAAGTTGTCGTATAACAAATGAATAACTAAATTAAAACTATAATGCAAATGCACATTTGATTTGTAGAGTAAAAAATCGTCTTGGAAGAAAAATACTTCATAATCAAATGAAATTCAGACGAGTATTAATACATCACCCTGAATCTAATGGTGTAATTAGTCTGGCAGTGACAAAAAATGTGTCAAATATAAATTAAGAATGCATTACTTTTATGACAAATTTGTAGAGGCATTACAATGGCTGCTCCAGTTATTCATCTTTAAATTAGTCTCAAGAGCAACAATCAAAAATAATACTCAGCAAAAAGACCATTGTTTTCAAATAACGTTGTGGTAAGTGAACAAGCGTTATGCAACTCAACAGCGTTGCTCCAACAGCTGTTTTTCTCTTGCAAAATTGAGCTTTGTACAGGTATCTCATCACTTGCACACACAAAAAATTCTCAAATGCAATGTGACAGTAAATTTCGTGTTTTTTCATGCGTCCAGGTTTAATGCGGTTGTGTAGATAATCTGTGGGTGCATGCGGCCCTTTAATGCTTAATCATTATGTTGCACATGATGCCTATTCTCTCTAAATTGTACAATTAATCTGACTGAAACACTAATTAGAATGAGAACAGCTTGTCAATGACGACTGTAAAGTCACTGGAATATTCCCCAATTCCCCCTGGAACTATTCTCAAGGGCAACATCTAGTTTCTAATCTTTCTGGAGTGGTAATTTGATTTTTTGTGCTCTCCCTTTCCTCTGGTACAACAGTATATTCATTGTATGAAATATATTGAAATGTCAAAGACAAAATGTACAAAATCCAATTTATTGCAGACCTTAAATATTGTGTAGGTCACGGAGGCAGGAGCTTCAGCAGGTAAGCCCAGACTTCCTTCTCCCCAACCACTTCATCCAGCTTTTCCGTGTGGATCCCAAGGCGTTCCCAGGCCAGCCAGGAGACATCAATCTCCTCAGCATGTCCTGGGTCGTGCCCATGGCCTCCTTCCAGTGAGAGGCCCGGTCTTAAAACTATTCATTACCAATGCAGTGGCATCAAAAGTGTTGCTATACCTGGAGTGCCCCAAATCTTGAATACCTCTGCATACTTAAATCATTCAGTTGAATGAGAAACCAACTAAAACATGCTAAAGCTTGGACTTCCTGGGTATGCTTAAACCTTTTCATTCCATATCTGTCCACGCCAGCGACATATATATTGACAGATGGAACAATTAAAAGCTCTTGCATTAAAGCGACCTCAATCAACCTCTGTATCACATGTTTGCCACTCACTCAAAACAATAAGCTCATTAAATGCACTTGGATTTGACACTGTAAATGTGTGGAAAAACTCCAGATGGGATCATAATTATTTGAGTTTTCATGGTTTGTGACATGTTCGCTAAGAGATGTGCAGTGAGATTTTATTTTTTACTTGCAGTAAAGTGGCTGACTCGGCTCAATACAATTTAGGAAACACTTAGGTACACGTTTTCAGGTGAGTCCTGTTCTGTTCTGCAGATTCTGGCAACCTCCCACCCTCTTCACATAGATCATGCATCCAACTCAACACAAGGGGGAGATGTGAGGACACTAATATTAGAAGGTAGTACAAAGCATGTTTGAGTGCACTTGAGTTGCAGAACAGAGCAACTGCTCATAAAATCATGATGCTTAGAGGAGTATAAAACTCAACCTATAGTTAAATCCAATTAGCAGGGACAGCTGTCATGGAAGGTCTTTGCAAACAATCTAGTCAAAGCTTAGTAAAATTTATGTTTTTACATCAGATGACAAATAGACTTTAAATAGGCTTTTTATGACCCATCAGAATCCATCATCTCTTCAACAATCAGTCTCAGTTACAGTTTTTGTGTCCTGTAGCAACATGGAACCATCTACATTAAAATTTAAATTATTAAAACATTTAGTATACACGGTGCAGACAATGTGAGAAATACTCAATAATTCTAAATCATCAGATCTTTAGGATGACTTGAACTTCTTTGTACACCATCTTGTTGAACCCCTGTGGATGTATACTATTCTTTAATCATTTTATTTCAGGGGCAAACACACCTGCTGCAAGTGTTGATACTTACTATATAGTTCCATATCAGAAGAATTATCCATTAGAATTGCAATATGTGATTTGATATCAATATCAAAAATTGTATTCATGTGAATGAAGTGAAAGTTTCCTCCTCAACCTTTAACTGGTGACACAATCGCAACAGTTGTCAAGTGTCAAATTACCGTAAAACAGTTTGTTCATCTTCTTGTGCAGGTGAATTCGCAGTTTTTGCATTTTCCAAAGCCTTCTGATTTTTCTCTTTGACGAACACATTGTTATTGTGAAAGTAGAATATTTTGGTCAACCGCTGACAAAGACAAGTCTACATACTCTAGGCCAGGAGTGCCCTTTACATGGCTCATTGAAAAGTAGATCTTGGAGCAAAAAAAGTGTGACCCCCCCTGCTCTTGGCTGTCCAGCAGCTGCTGTATTATGTGACACATTTCAGACCATTCAATTAACTACCATAATGTTGGGAACAGATGCATGATTAATATCCCCTTCACAATGTGTAAATAATAAAATCAAATCATTAAAAACATTTGTTTATCTCATCCCTACTGTGTATAAGTACAGTAGGGTAATACTTTAAAATACAATTGTCAGCTATTTTAAACAACTGTACTTGCCAACTACTGTTTCAACAATGCTTTTAAGGTGAAGGGTATATTGTTTGACGCTTAAAAGGTTCCAAGGAGAATATAGGTGACACTTTATAAAGGTCCTTGTAGCTCAGGGTGAGTCTTGGCAGAATGGAAACTGAATCCCTAGAGGCTGCAGTGGAATACAGAGCCAGCTCAAGCCTGCAGCCCCACAGTATTTTTTATTGTGCCTGCAGAATGACCATTTTGTGGTGCAGCATACGTTCTCTCACTGATTGCAATCAAATTAAAACATTGTCTAAAACAGGAAAATGATTACAAATTGTTAACAATTATAAAATAGTTTCTGATAGTAGCATCAGTCAAACACTATAATATTGTAGTGGCAGTAAGAAGCTCAGTCATTCTTTTTTTTCCATTCATTTTCTGAATAGCTTATCCTCACAAGGGTTGCAGAGCGTTCTGGAGCCAGTCCCAGCTAACTAGGTGCACCTTGAATCGGTGGCAAGCTAATTACAGGGCACAAATAGATGGACAACCATTCACGCTCACATTGATACATAGGGGCAATTTACTAGAGTGTTCAACCAGCCCACACTACATGTTTTTGGGATATGGGAGAAAACCAGAGTACCCAGAGAAAACTCAGGGAGAATATGCAAATTCCACAAAGTGAGGACCGACCTGGGATGGAACCCTTGACTCAAGAACTGTGAGGCTGACGTGCTAACCAGAGTCAAAAATGTAAACACATCAATTAGTTAATTTTCTATTAAATGTGTCCAGGTGATCTGAAAGCTATTCTAGATAATTTTTTGGCAAAAATTAATTTATAATCTGGGCTGGCCACCCACCAATCGCAAGACACATCAAACAAGGTACACTTTTGAACAATTTAGAACATTTAACACTTTCAAGGACAGTGGTCTCTCAAGTGGAGAGCTATTCAAAAGTTAACATTTAATGTTTAACCCTTAACATGTAAAGTGATTATTTTTAACAATTAAAAAAAAATGTTTCGACACTTAAGACCTTAACATATTTTAGCACAACTTAAAAAAATATATTACTCATTATTATAAAAATAATATTTTTTTCTGAATGCAAACACATTTCTGAAATTTCCAATATTAAAATTAAAGCCTTTGAATAATTTGCAATAGAAATGTATGTGTTTTTGAAGCCTTGATTCCAGTAGAGAAATGATTACGAATAGATCAGGTGGTTTGTGACCTGCTTTGCACCTGCAATAGTGATGGCATTACCAAAACAACGGAAAAAGAAACAAAACACTGAGTGACTGCTGATGAATCTTGTGGGCTTTTCCATTTACTCTGGGGGCAGATGACATTTTATATACTGTGTTTGTGGTTGGTCCAAAACCATTCAAGAGATACGATCCTGTACTCCTACGTATACGTAGGATGAAAGGCCTTACCTGATCTGGTGTGGCGAAAAGAGCAGGATTTACTCTGTCAATAATTGGATGAAACAAGAGGAAAAATATCACACAGTTAAGCTGACAAGATTAACAGAATTTACTTTAAGAGCAGCCTTATTTAAGAGAGTGGGGAAAGCCAAAGGAGCGTAGCTGCTTGAGACATTTAGAGATCCGAAGTACATCTAAAGCGATAAAAAGGCCACTTCAAAAAGGTATGACTTTGCATTAATGTTAAAGAATGGTGAAACGTGATTAGCACACTATCGTTTTAATCAAATTGATTGGTACTTTGGTACTAATTAAATACCAAATGGGAGGTTGTCTTTTTTAACATCTTGATAAATTTGAAATGTTGCATGCATCTTAACATTTTTTTAAAACTGAGTTATAAATTGAATTCTGGTAATGCTGCCTCTAAAGTAAAGGTTGGCTTTATCGTCACCTGCCCAAGGGAATGATTGAGAAGAATACAGATGGAGGCCTAATTTTGCTCATATATTCTCTGATCTCTTGTATATTTATTATTAACATACTGCTGTCAAGTTACAAGTCATTGAATCATCTATTTTTAATTCAGAGGAAATAGGAAATTTGAATATTGTGTATGTATTTGTATTTTTACAGTTAGGTTTTATTTTCATAGGAAAAAAATATAATTGCTGACCAAACCCTAATAGAATATAATAATTTCTGTGATTACCAAAATGAAAATAATCTATGAATTTAAACAACTGGCACCAGATGTAAATCTGTTTTTTTTTATTTTGTTGGTAAGATTTCCATGATTCTCTAGAATTTGTATGTAACGTTTGATCCCCCGATGTGGCTGATGCCTTTGTTGCACTCAACAGAATGATGCAACTAGTTGTCATGGCAACATTGTTGGGGCTGGCAGGTGCGAGCAAGCATTGTAATCTCGGTTGCTCCCTGAAGAACGTCAGACTGCAGGTGACAAGCTGTAACAAAACTGCCATCATAAACACTACTTCATGTGAGGGACAGTGCTACCAAGAGGTAATGTCACAGTTTAGCCTGAGTTTGATTGGTTTGAACCCTTTCAAGGACAGTGGACAGCTATTCTAAATTTGACACTTAGGACCTTTAAGGTGTTTTTAGGACATGTTACAATTGTTTTGTTATGAAAGCTTTTTTTTAGCAATAATTATTACTTTTTAAATTTTATTATTTAATACTGTATTTTTTATTATAAGTGTGATAATTATATATTACCACAATGTTATTAATTCTTCCTTATTGCAGCATGTCCCCACAGAAACCTTAAAAATAGAACAGGCACGTGATAATAATTGCTATAATAGTGATAGGAGTCAAAGATCAACTTTAGCAGGAAGAATTGTCAGCAATTGATTAGAAAAGAAACTCTATAACCGCATCTATGAGAGGCTAAACTATGTCATTGAGTAATGAATTGCATGAAACAAATCAATCAGAGAAAAATTCCTAGATTTGTTTACCTTTACAGTTTGAACATTACAGTCTCATTTACAGTTAAAAAATCGCATTAAGCATTTATTAAATGCTTAAATCATTAAATATTTAGGCCGGTGGTTGCCATATAACCTCCCAGTTCTCAGTTAGATGTTTAAAAAGTGCTTTGATCTGCTTTTGGTCTGCTTTGTGAAATTTGCATGTTCTCCTTGTGCTTCGGTGGGTTTCATTCTAGTACTCTACAAATGAGTGAAATGACAACGTTTTTTTTTGTCAATGACCAGTCTCAAATGCTCAATGCCCCAAATCAGCTGTGATTGGCTCCAACTTCCACGAGTCCAAAAGAAACTGTGAAAATATGGATGATGCTTATTTAATTGAAAGACCATTATTTTTCTCGTAATTAAAACCACAATAGAATGTTGTTAAAAGGATACTCAATCAAAAACAACTAATTTGTATTGTTCTGTCTGCAGGATCCAGTCTACTATTCTCCTAAAGAGCAGCCTAAACAGAATGTCTGTATTGCAAAGTGGACCTATGAGAAAAAAAATATTGAAAGTTGCCCAGTTGGTGTCACTTATCCGGTCGCCAAAAGCTGTCATTGTACTTTGTGTGATGAAGTTGACACAGACTGTGATCGACTTCATCGGACCTGTTCTTAAAGCCTTTTTAACTCATTGGCCAACATTGATGACATAGAAGTCTCATTCACTTGAACTGTGTTTGATCACTGCCTGCCTTCTCAGTTACACAGCTTAGATGTTTTCCAACCATTTTTGAGCTGCGGCACACTTTTTGCATTGAACAAATCTGAAGGCACCATCTGAAAATTGGCTAATTTAAAACTACTATGTCGCCTATCTTAACAATATAAAGGTGTTCTCATCTAAGTTGTATCACCAGGAATCAAATAAACCCCCAAAATCTAATTTTTCACACCAACCTAGTATGACCAAAAGTTGATCTCTGCGGACCCCGAACAACCTCTGGTTCAAGTGAAGTAAAAATAAGAAATGTAATATTTTCAATCTTATAATTTTGACTTTTTCCTAAAATCTCCTATCACCTGAAAAGCAATGTTCCACTTAGAAAGTTGATGCCTTTGAAACCAGACAACTTTCGGTTCCCATAACATAAAACCAAGAAAATGATTTAAATCTTCTAACATTACAACTTTTTTAAGAAACAAAATGACCTTAATCACATAATATTAATCTTGTACTAGTACAATCTATGATTGATGTACGTCCTGTTCCGATTTAAATCTCGAAATATTAAGATTTCTCTCTTGGAACATTACAATGTATGACTTCTTGTAATTTCCCGTGGCACACCTGACAATCTTCGATTCAGGGTGTCCAGCTCCCCCCGCAACCCTAATGAGGATAAAGTGGTTCAGAAAATGAGATGAGACACCCGACAATTGCTCACGGCACATCAGTGCCGCCTCAAAGTGGTTGGGAAACATTAGTCTCTCTGCATCAATGGAAGCACAATGAGTTAATTTGAGTCTTTACATTGAGAAAGGTGTGATTCTCCATTCCAATGTGGCAAAATAAGAATAAATGTAAAAACATTAACTTTGTTGTGGATTTTTTCTTCAATTGTCTAAAGAATTACAGAAAACATAAGTAAACTGTTGTCTTAAACCACTTTCTATATGTTTGGATAAAATCCTCCCTAAAGTCCCACAGTACAGGACTGTAAAAAGATACAAATATTATTATTATATGATGCATGACTTGTACACTTGACTTTCACCTCCGTTTTTTGCAAACTGCTTTCTGGAATGCGCACCTCCAGTTTGCATTACACAAGGCAGAATGATTTTTTATTTTTTTTACTTTTAGTTTGACTACAGTATACGTACACCTCTTTGCTGGATTATATATTGTCACTGTCACAAGGCACTCTGATAAATTCATTCTATAAACATTTCTTTTTATTTCATGCATGAATAATTACTGCAATCATATTGTATTTGAATTGTACAGTATTAACTCATAGGCTCCTATTGACAGTGATAGACGTCCAATCTATTTTGACTGGGAGAGCTGACAGTGATCCCAGATCAGTCTTCCTGGGTGGAGCTGGCATGTTACCCCTGGCCTTGCGTGGGTTTTTTCTGGGTACTCTGGTTTCCTCCCACATTCCAAAAACATGCATGATAGGCTAAAGTGCCCCTAGATAGGAGTGTGAGCATGAATGGTTGTCCATTTCCTCATGCCCTGCGATTGGGTGGACACAAATTCAGTGTCCCCCACCCCACCTCGTGCCCAAAGTCAGCTGGGGTACAATTCAGCAACATGACCCTTGTCAGAATAAACAGTTCAGAAAATGAAAAAATGAACAAAAGATGTGATCGTTGTTGATACCAACTATTAATTTATTTAGTGATACATATTTTTGTCATAACGCTCAGTCCTGGTACTCGGTCGTTTGGTCGCCGGTCTTTTGGTTGCCCGGAAGGTTATTGATAATTACCATTTAAATCACTGCTCAAATTCCCTAAATACAAACTGCAAATTTTTATTTAGTCATACTGAATGCCCTATTAATTATTAGGCTAAAGAAAAGCTCCAAATGTCCCGTACTTTTATTGTGTTTTGTTGGAGAACTTGTTAAGACCCTGACTGACGTCCCTTCCTAAGGGGACAACTCATGTACATACAAACTCTTATACACTCACACGTCCGCTCAGTGAAACTGCTCAGGGCCATTGTTGGCTTTTATTGATGCGTAGACCGTGTTGTTTTACCTTGTTTAGTCGCCCGTTGTTTGGGTCCGGGCGACCAAACGACCGCACACGCTCAGGCCTTGGCACAAATACAAAGGTTTTCATGAAACTAAAAAAAAAATTCAAAAAAAAAAGCTGCTCTCGTTGAGATGTAGACAGATTGATCCCATAATTTAAATGCAACAATAACAGCTCCACTTTAAACAATCTAATGAACCCACTGTAAAATGTTCTGCTTTTCTTATGTAAAGTGAAAACTTTTTAATATGATTTAATGCACCTACATTATTTTAGGCCAAAACCAACATACTCCAAATTGAAATTTCAGTGTATACTTCTGCCATTCTATGTTTAAAAAAATCAGTATATTATTAAATGTACAATTGTTCGTAAAAATCCATTGATTCCATTATTCTGCCCAATGAATGTCTAGGTAGTTGCTTTATTAAAAAGCAAATTTGTTGCGGATGATCTCTCCTCCTTCCACCTCCATTTGTTCATAGAGCCACTTTCTGTCACAGCGGCACTCAAATCCACACTTGCGCGAGCCGCAGTCCGAGCAAGGGTAGAAGCAACCCATGCATTCCACGTCCAAACAGTCACACATGTCCCTGCCGTTGGATAAAAGACGACCTTTCCCATCGTAAACCTTGTTCTTGCCCATGCTCTGCCTGCACGAGAGAAAAGAAAGTTATTACTGACTGGACTAAACTTTCACAGATGCTTTTTAAAACCAACATATCACTGAAGAACTAACACTGAATAGGTGAATAGGAAAACCGGGTTATAGAAGATTTAGGCAAGTGTGCTTTTCATACATTAGTCTTATTTGCAAAATGTGAAACTTCATCTCCCATTGTGAGGAATGCAATGTACACTTAATATTGAGTAGCTCTCTGCACGTAAAGTCCAACTATCTGGTTTAAATGCAGTAGAACCATTTGATAGGTCCTTGAAAACATCACTTTTTCATAGTGTTGGTACAACTTTTTCAAGCGAGTGAGGACATGGTGTGATTTAGCAATGGGGCAAAATACCTTTAATTATACAGTAAGGTTTAAGACAAAGCTTCCAATAACTGAATAAGAATGCTGAGCCTTTAAAACGATCACTTATTATTTAGTTATACGCATTACCTATATAACACGTGGAAACCATCAAATGGTGTGAGCCAACAGAAAGTTAGCTTCAGAACAAGTGCATCGTGGTAATTAGGCAAACTTATTTTATTTTCCTTCATGGTCTATTCAGACAGAGTGCCGAAAAGCATGTACCTAACACTATCAAATGTTTGCAAGCACTTTAAGTAAAATTTCTCAACCATTGAAAACACAACACGGGATCATTTGAAATGGTGGGTAAAGTATTCAAACCTCCAAGCGGTTACCAGTATACACATTCCTGACAAACGTTGGATAACAAAAATGGTTTGGCAATAGTTCCAATATCATCACTTTTTGAGTCTTACCTGTCAGACAGATGTTTTCCACCTCGTCCACCTCTTCCGCCCTGGAACAAAAATAAACGTCATTATGCCTCCTACAGTAATATAAAAAATCGCAAGACATTGGCTCTAGCAGAAGATGATGCCTATGGTAAACTCTTGAAAGCTTGCATCATCATGCACTCTTGAGAGGAAAAAAAAGAAAATGGTGCTTGATGTACTTCCTGTCAAGGTTTCAATCCACCTTCCGCTCAAAGTCTGCAAGGATAGGCTCCAGCACCTCACAACTCAGACCAGGATAAGTAGTGTTGAAAATAAATGAATGAATAAATGCCAAAATCACACATTTTAATAATCAGAACCGAAAGCTGTTCTCACATACACAAAACAAATTCTGTCTGGCCATGACTTTTTTCTTAAAAAATAAATAGTAGGAAAACGTAGGACATGTCACATAATGCGGCTTGACAAGCAGAAATTCTGACACGCTAGACATCTTGCGATATGGTCATGAGGCATTCAAGATACCAGATCGGCAAACATAGGCTTTGGTCAACCAGTTAGAATACTCTGAAATGAAAGACACTAGATGACACCAACAAACACACTAGAAAACTTACTCTTGAACCCCCTCTTTTTTCTCTGCGTACATTTGTGAATTCTCTTGCTTTGTCCCTCTCGGTTGGTGGTCCCATGTGATTTGTGACAGTGATATCCTTTGGTAGTGTTATTGTTGCCCGTTTACGTAGTTCAATCTATCAAATAAAGAATCAAAGAAGTCATAAATTTCACCATAAAAGATGAAAAGAACATGATGCAAATGTAGTAGTTGAAGAAGCAATGTAAAACCTTTGACGAGTCCTGCCCTTGCGTGAACATGTTTGGAACGGCATCCTCCCTCAAAAACTGTTTACCATTGTAATCCCGGAAGCAGTCAGGTGAAAAATGCTCTGAGCATAGGCAGGTATTTGCACTTGGGATGAAGTTTCTTAACCCAAGACTCTGGACCCATCTTGCAGAAAGTGAAGGTTTGCTGAGTGGAAACCTGAAGGGCAGAAAATGTAATGGGTGGTTATAAGGATATTGTACCATTTATACCAGGGCTTTGATTGATATTCAATTTACTACAGATCCACCGGAAATTTGATGGCTGAAAATTGTTGGTCAAAATGTGACTTGAAATGCAGTTTTGGCCGGAAACCTTTGTTTCCAAAATTTTTGATTTTGCTTGGAAAAGCCATCCGCTTACAAGATAACTCAATTGCACGGGGTGCGTTGCATTCATGGGTCACTCGGAGAAATTATAGAATTTCAAAATGACCTCTTCACTTTAAGATAAGGTTGTCCAAACAGGAGGATACATTTTCACCAATCTAGAGTTTTGAAAGTGTAATCAGTTGATTGAAGTCAGGTTCTGCTCATTTCAGAGAATGCACCCACTGCAGTTATTTTTTTTAAAAATAATTCTAAGCAAGAAGAAGGTATATTTAATTTAAATAATGATAATTGAAAATCCGAATAATAAATGGCTTAATTATGTGTAGTATAAATCATTTTTTTTAATTCAATAATAATTGGTTGAAGGCTTCAGCCTCAGTTTTCTTGGCCCCCAAAAAATAATTTCTTTGCATTTACCATTTTGTATTTACCTTTAATAAAATATTGGCTGAATTTGACAGCAATAGAGAACAGATGACTGAACAGGGAGGGCTGTCAGAACCCCGCTGTTCAGAGATTGGATGTCTATCGCTGTCAATGGCAGCGTGTCTGTATGTGTATAGGGAGACACCGATGCTTGTATGATGAAAAAAAATATATAGCAATAATTTGCTTGCAGGTGGTATGTTAACTATTGATACATCTTTATTCACTTGTGTATCTGCATTGCCCTACAGCAGGGGTGGCCAAGTCCGGTCCTCGAGAGCCCCTATCCAGTCTGTTTTCCATATGTCCCTCCTCTACCACACCTGAATCAAATGATCAACTCATCAGCAGGCTGTCCAGAAGCTTCATTCCAATCCCAATTATTTGATTCAGGTGTGTTGGTGGAGGGAGATATGGAAAACAGACCAGATGGGGGCTCTCAAGGACCGGACTTGGCAACCCCTGCTGTAGGGCAATGCAGATATGTACACAAGTGAATAAACTTGGCCACTCCTGCCCTACAGATTTATGAAAGTAATTGTCACAATTAACTAGGATAGACAGGAAAATATGCTGTCACCTACTACTACTACTTCTGATTAATCTGTCAACTATAACCGTGTCATCAGGCAGATGGTTCTAAGTCAAGATACGCATGTTCACTTGTAATTATAAACGGTCGAGGATTCGATCCCCACTGTGTAGAGTTTTCCCTGGGCTTGCGTGGGTTTTTTTCTCCAGGTACTACGGTTTCCTCCCACATCCCAAAACCATGCATGCTATGCGGATTGAAAACTCTAGAATGTGGGCATGCGGTAAAAACGTAAAACATCCTAAATTGTGCGTTATCTCTTGAGAATTGGACAAACTTACCGATAAAATCGAATTTCCGATCCCTTCACAAACTTATTGTTGCACCCCAAGGACGCACAAGTGACGGGCATGGTATCGTTTTACCCAATACGATTCAAAGCGTCAACCCTTGCTAACACTAATGTTGGTTATGATTGTGAGTTCTGCGCGTATGTTGTTAGCTTTTTCTTGCTTCCGCTACCAAATAAACGCGTCAACCACGAGACAGCGCCCTCTGAAGGCAGTTTTATCCCTCTGCAATCAGTATACAGTGCTAAATCACGGTATGAGGTGACATTTAATGATGAAAACTTAATGTATACTAATTAAACAAACATGATTAATAAAACGATATTCAACTTTCACAGCAAAAAAATACCCCTGGTGAATGTTCAATCAAAAACGTTTTAATTATATTTTCTTTTCTTGATCAAAGTTAATTGACTGTTTTTTTTAAACTTAAATATAAACTACTATAGTTCTAGACTTACAGGTTGTTTAGATACCAGGGTGGATTGTATACATACATTTTACAGACACAAACACAAAAACACAATTCAAACCATTTTATTCACCCTAAAACTGTATTTCCTTTACAAAATGACAAGCCAATCTGCCAAATTATTTTTAAAATATAATTTCTTATTTGTTTTTAATGGGCTCTGATGAATTTGAGTGTGTTTTCAGGTTTAAAAAAAGAGAAAAATGACACGAGGCAAAGAGCCACAGTATATACAAAATGTAATAAGAAGCAAAAAAACATATTCATTTCAGCCGGGAGCCGCATGCGGCTCGGGAGCCATGTGTTTGCCATCCCCTGCTTTAGACAATTGTAAACAAAGTTATTTAAGAAAATACAGACAACTATGCAAATAGCTTTTGAATGATATTGAATAAAAATGTATAAAATACCACAAAAAAAGCATATAAAAATGGCACTTTCCAAAACAAAAGAATACTGTCAGAGAATAAAAACTGATGACATATTTGAAATAAGTGACCAAAGTATGTTTTGAAGTAGTAGTTAAAAAAACTGATCTACTGAATAGTGCCTTGAAATGCATGGAAAATAATATTTATTTCATTCATCTTTCAAGTTGACAGATACAGTACCATGTTTTATTTTATTATTTATATATTTTTTCATCCAACATTTTTCCGAATTTGATCTTTCACCGCAGCATTTTCCACCACTGAACAAATTTGACACAAAGGTCAAATCCTAACCTAATTTACCATATTAATAATTGTTTATTAATTTTTTTATTTCACTTTTCTATTGTGGGAAAATTGGTTATATGTACGTCATTTTTACTTTAGGATTTTTTTTATTTTTGATAGGGGGAAGTTATTGTTTATGGATTTCTCCTTTTTAAATTAAAATTCCAAGGAGTTCACATGTTTTCTGGTTGGGATAGTTTTCATGGGGACAAATATTGATTAATTTGTAGTTTAGTAATGTAATATTTTTCTGAATATGGATGAATTTTCTTCACTTCCTGTGTCGATTCTGGGCCTTTGCGTCATATGATGTCATGTAACTCCGATGCTAGCTACAACCGAAAGCTAACTAGCTTATGCCTCGCCTTGTCAAAACCGCTGTCAGTAGTCAAACAAAACGCAACGCGTAACTTCAGCCAAAGAGGTGACAAGCTTGCAAAATAGCAGGCAAGTTCAGAAATGTTGACTTTTCTAACGTTTATCCTCATCTGTCGCACTCGTAGTACGAACTTAGCTAAGTGGAACTTGTCGCAAAGCTAGAGAGTTTCTTACGAATGTGAGTCGCTAATGTTCGCAAATTGTTTTGATTATGCATCAACCATAGCACACTTTTTTTCTGGATATTGTCAAAATATGCGATCAACCACCTTATAACCGATTTCACAATTTGCCTCAATTCTGTGGACAGTTATCATATTTGTCAGCATTTATTTGTCATAGTTTCAAGCTAACACCCTGCTGTGTTTGTTTACTGCTAAACTTATGGGTCACTTAATGTTAGCTGTCAGCAGCATATAGGCACAACAGGTTCGATCCATTTTAAAGGTATGTTATTGAGCATATAAACATATAAACACTTATAACTTATTTAAAGTTTTATATTTACTAAGGCCTATATTTACTCTCACGGTTACCTATATGCAATTGCGAAATAGCGTCTATATTCTGAACCGTGACGCGCATATCTTCATTTCTACTTAATTTTAAAAGTTAGATTGTGTTAGCGTGAAATATAGAATAAAAATATATATATAGACCAGCTGATCCCAATGATATTAGGCTCAAATTCAAGTTAAAGTCCTGTAAACAGTAAAAAGGCTGCCAATTCAGTGTCGATTTGAGTTTTGTCTTTATGCACAATTAAATATTGATTTAAACATTGAACTGTGATTAAAAAGAAAAATTGTTATTCGCTGCCAACCCTCCCAGTTAAATTGGATGAGATGTTTACTCGTGACAAATGCATTTATATTATTGCAGAAGAGTGAAAGAACCCTATGACTGGGTGTCTATTGTGTGAATGGCACTGGACGATTTAATTATAATGACATTTTCTTGCCCTATGATTGGACGTCTATTTGTGTCAATGGCACTGAATAAGTTAATTTTAAGGACATTTTCTTACAAAAGGTTACAGTTGGTGTGATTGCCCAAATATTTGTATTATTCCAGCTCTGGATTAAACAATCTGTTCAGCCATTCATCTTTATACGGAGATTTAACTGATGAGTCAATATCCCCAAATACTTCAAGTCATTACTGTGTCCGTTAATCAAGCTCTCAGCCTTGGTCAGAGAAGTGAAAATTTCTTGGAGTGTGTGAAAGGGTGTGTAACTTCAATGTAGTTCTTCTTCCCTGTGTTTGTGGGAACTTCAATTCGTTTCTAAAAGCCCTTACATTTTTCTTTCACATCAATAATTTCTTGGGCTTCCTACTTTTGCCTCAACAATGGGTAACACCTTAAATTATTTCTATTTGCAAACTGTCACTTTCTTCAATTCCTCATCAGCAGTTCTGGACCACACATAAATTTTGCCAATTTTCTAAAATGTCCACTGACGCGCTGTATTTCACATTTAATCCGATAAGCCTTTTATTTATTATATTCTTTTAGATGTTAATTCCCAGCACTCTATGAAAAACAAAAGGTGACTGACCGATAAGATGGAGTGGACATTGGACTTGAACAGAAAATCAGGGTGAGAATGACATGAGGTCGCAGGCAGTAGAACAAGGTTTTAAAAGCAAAAACAACTAGTATTTTTTCTTCAATAATTGGTAAACAAATACATTGTGTAGCACATCCAAATGAGGTTGCAATTTTTGTAGTCCAACATCAGATATTGAATTAGCAAGCCATTATTCAGGCAGGTGAGTGTTGTTGTTTTTTTCTGTTGATAGAAAACCTTTGTGACGATCTCGGGGTAGCTCATCATTTGTTGCCTGCTATGTTATGTGACTGCTCCAACAGGAAAAGACTGCAGCACTGCTGGGGAAGGAACAGTTTTGAAATTGACCGATAGTGACCCCTTGTTATCCGTCCCCTTTCTCTGACCCTATGTTTTCCCTCTTGTCTCCCACAGAGTCTTGTAGGAAGGGACTACTCATCCTCACAACTTCTCTTATCAAGTCAGCAAACTCGGGCTCATAAATCACAGTGTTGACACCTTAGCCTCGTCAGTCAAGGAAGTCCTCCATCGGCGCAATATCGACAGACTGAGGCCATGAAGCACTTGCATCAGTCAGGTGATAAATAAGAGATCAGCTTTAAGGTTAGTATAAATTCCAATGTGACTTATTGCTTATCATTTTTTGTTTTTCTTTCTGATTACAAATGACAAATCAAGCATCTCTCCTGGCAAATTTGTCTATGGTCTGAATCCTTTTTGAAATCGTAAAGAGCAGTCCAGTGGTAAAATGTGGCTCTAAATAGTTTTTGAAATTTTTTTGTTTGTTTGTTACTGTCGAATTAATGGCAATTTCTCAAGTAACCCAAATTAATTTTAGCTGAGCTTTGAAAGGGATTTTCCAGGAGATTTTCTACATAATTTACTTCACGGGAGCCAATCTCATACAGCATGGTTATAAATTACAATGCATTTCGCTATTTTCATACTAATGCTGATTTTTTTTTTTTACATTTTTTAGGCTGGACCTATTTTATTTTAAACTTATTCACAATCACAAAGAAAATATCTTGGTCTGTAGTGTGTTTCCTGAATGGGTCTCTCTCTATCTGGCACATGACAGACTTCTCATTTCTGCTTTTTTGCTCTCCTTTCATAATTGTGGTAAAAATAACTTAATTTAAAATGATTAAAGGATGTTATCACTGCTATAATACCCTGCTGCATCCACTCACATAATCTAAATTCTCTTTTTGCAGTCTGTCTCAATCCTATCTCCAACAAATAACAGATTTCTGCTGCATTTCATTATTGGAAATAATGTAGTCACTGATTTACTATAATTTCCTCACTGCAGAAATATTAAGTGTTGTCCAATTCTTTGTTGAAATGTTGAAAGTATTCATTCTTGGCTTGCCATTTTAACTTACTATGATGATTAATTTTGCAACGCAACATCATGCTCTAAACAATTTTGCACGTTGTCAATACGTTCAATTCTTTTGAAAGTTAAGTAGTGTGGTGACTTCCTTTTAATCGACACGTGTGCATTCTCAACAGTTGTTTCAAACAGTGAAAGACGGGTGTTAGCTATGTCCACAAAACAAAAACGAGAACAGTTGATTTGCTCCTTGTGTTTATTTATTTAACAATTAACTGTTTGAAAAAAAGAAACTATCTTAAAAACATTAGAAAATTAGATAATGTTGAGCTTTAATTTTGTACGCGTCACTGGCAAATGTCACTATGAAAAAGAGTCAATTAACTTTTGGCAGACGTCTGATAGTGTGGAATGTAATAACCGTGTTTGGACGCACGGTAGCGTTGTTTGACAGCGCAAGTCCCATATGCTGACCTTGGCCTTTATATTTTTGTGGGTCGTTCGTAACGATGTAGATCGAGAACCCCATAACCCGGGGACTCTCTGTACGTGTATGCGTGTGTGTTTATTTATGTGTGTGTGTGTATATATATATATATATATATATATATATATATATATATATATATATATATATATATATATATGTATATGTATGTATATATATATATATATATATATATATGTATGTATATATATATATATGTATGTGTATATATATATATATATATATATATATATATATATATATATGTATATATATATATGTGTATATATATATATATATATATATATGTGTATATATATATATATATGTGTATGTATATATATATATATATATATATATATATATATATATATATATATATATATACATGTGTATATATTATACATTATGCAATGTTGCTTCCTTAACACCTCTTAACAAATACAGAAAATCATGTGTATTTTTTGTTTGTTTTCCGTAGGTACATAGATTTCGTTATGACAACGAGCTGCACAGAAGATGTCAACACAGCCTGGGACTGATATCCCAGATGTTCGTCATCGTAAGTTATTTGTTTGTAATTATTTGGCTAAGATAAATATTATGATCTTTCCTAAAGCATTATTTACTTAATTGAATTGCATTGTACTTACTTGTTTATAGATGATTCTGGCACCAATTGCAAAATAACTTGTGTATGCAACATGGACAGGATGCAACATCAACAATGCTTATTATTTACTGTGAAAGTTAATGCAAAATTTGTCCTTCTGGTCAGATGAGAGTAAAGTTTTTGACGGGGCTGTGCACCCACAAAAGGATTTCACGGTGAAGGAGAGCAGTGGCAGCACCACAATGAAGCATGAAAGTTTTCAATCTCACAGTGACCTGTCACAAACAGATGATTTCCCGAGCGTCCCTCATAATGGCCCCACTCTCACGGGGATGAGCAGCCCATTGTCAGTTGAGCCAAATGACACCAAGCCCGATGTGAGCGACACTGGCACAGGTGAAAGAAAACTCTTGAAACAGTATTTCAGGGGTTCAACTATACGGAATTTGTATTTACAGTCATTGTTCATTCCTTTTTGATTACATTGGACTTTACATTGATTGAAATTTAGTCTATGCAAAATCTAATTCAAATGATTACCTAAGCTGTATTAGCAGTTACTGTAAAGTGTAAGAATTTATAGGAGACATATCTCGATTTTGTAGGAATTCTTTTTTAGGTATAAGTTTTCATGATCTTGATTTGGGTATTATTATTATATACACAGCGGCCCTCGAGGACCGTATTGACCAGGTCTGGTATAGACTATCCTTTGGAAGCTACAGACTACTCAAACTTTGTGGAAAGCCATTGACTTAAAAGCATTTGGACACCCCAGTGTTAAACATGAACTTAATAGACTCCAAATTGTACCCGCCCCCGGCGTCATCCACATATGTACTTCATGGACTAATTTTTGCAATAACAAATAGAGTAAATTAAGTTTTTTCACCCAAAAATTCAAGTTGTATTAAAAAATATATTTCAAGATGTGTTTTTTAAGTATTGGATGGATGGAATAATCCTTTCTTATGTGATATTAGCAGTGTCTCCAATGGCCAGGATCAGTTTTTCATCCACTTTGTGTTTTACAGTCTTAAAATAATGTTCCTTATTGTCTCTAGCTATAGTTTTTCATGGATGAAGTCACAGCGAAAGGGCTCTATCGTGTTTTGATTAGTGTTTTTGCCCATGGCTGTTCGTCCATTGAGCTTCATAAAATCTGTTGCGTTCTTTCCTTTGAGGAATGTAATAAAAATGAAATTCAACTACTTTATCATCATTCATTTCCATATTGTGTAGATGGTCACCCAGTGAAGCGAAAAAAGGGTCCTGCCCCGAAGATGCTGGGAAATGAGGTGTGCAGTGTATGTGGTGACAAGGCTTCTGGATTCCACTACAATGTGCTAAGCTGTGAGGGCTGCAAGGGCTTTTTCCGACGGAGTGTCATTAAAAGTGCCCAGTACACTTGCAAGAACAATGGACGGTGTGAAATGGACATGTACATGCGACGGAAGTGCCAGCAATGCCGCCTACGCAAGTGTCGGGAGGCAGGCATGCTAGAGCAGTGTGAGTGTTTGCTTAGCCATTCAATCTGAAATTTCACTGCGTTGGTCACACTAGCAACATGCTCTTTGATAACCTAATATAATCTAACCTAGTAATCATTTCTGTGCCTATGCATTAGTTGAAATTTTGCTGTCTATGTCACGCAGGTGTGCTTTCTGAAGAGCAAATTCGTCTGAAGAAAATGAAGAAGCAGCATGATGATGAAACAGCCCGCTCGTCCACGGTGGTGACTCCCACTCTTCCACAAGAACTAGTGTCACTGGATCCACAGCAGCAGGAAATGATTGAGAAGCTGGTGGCTATGCAGAAGCAATGCAACAAGAGATCCTTTCTCGAAAGACCAAAAGTGACAGTAAGTTCACATCTCAGTATTTGCATGTAAGAAAATCATTTCGTTCTCACATCCTCAGGAAATCTCGCAAGCATATGTGGGTCTTGTGTTTGTTTTCATTGATGTAGGGGTGACACTTCTTCTTTTTCTCTTTCTTCCTCGTCGTTTCCTAAAAGAAAGCTGCTGTGTCACGTATCTAGCCGCTTATGAGTTTCAGCACAAATTTTGAAATTTTTATGAAAAATACCACTATCGACTGAAGCCGTGAAGTGGCGAGGGATGAGGGATGACAGTAATATGCTTTTTGTACTGACGACAAATAGTTCAGAATGTGGTTAAAAGATTCCAGCAATGCATGTGGCCACCCCGCCACTCACACCACTTTTTTTTTTAAAGGGGAGAGATTAAGACTTACCCATTATGGTCGGTAAAAAATAAAAAAACACACCCCCTGTATCTTTGGCATAAAGCCTTTATTAATTACATGGACAGTCCAAATTCAACCATGATTTAAACAGGTTTGTTTTGATGGTTAAATCAGAAAGTTGAAATTGGAGTGTCAGTGTACTAAACTGCTTTATTTTGAAAGTTAATGAGCCCTGACCCAGTAGCCAATGTACTTTTTGCATTTTGACGCCATTGTTAAAATCTGTCTTAAACCTTTTTTTCTTGGCTTGAGTTTCTGTGCTTGCTGGGTATTAACAATTTTCTTTTATTAATTTTATAGACTGCTTAACTTTTTATTATAAAATATAGTGTACTATACTATTGTATGTGGTGCATTGTGTTTATTTTGAGGAAGCTGCTGCTGTTCTCATGCATTGTATAAATAATATTTAGTTTGCTTGTGTGTTTGGAAAAAAACACAGCCATGGCCACAGAATCAGGATCTACAGAATCGAGAAGTACGTCAACAGCGTTTCGCCCACTTCACTGAATTGGCGATCATGTCGGTGCAGGAGATCGTGGATTTTGCTAAGCAGCTTCCTGGATTTTTAGAGCTCACAAGAGAGGACCAGATTGCTCTATTGAAGACCTCCACCATAGAGGTTTGCAATTTTTCTGTTATATATTATAAATATCAGTGTTTCCCAACCTTTTTTGAGCTGCGGCACAATTTTGCATTGAAAATATTTCAAGGGACACCACCATTGGAAAATCTTTTAATTAAAAACTATGTTGCCTATATTAATAATTGTCATTGTCATCAAAATTTTATCAGCAGGAATCACATAAACCTCCAAAATTATTCCAAAATCAAATTTTTCACACTGACCTAATGTCACCAAAAATTGATGTCTGCGCACCCTGAACAACTTACGGTTCGAGTGATGCAAAAATAAGTAATGTAGTGTTTTTAATTGCATAATTTCATGACTTTTTTTCCAAATATTACTTAAATCTCCTAATATTACGCAAAAAAATGTTGTGCTCACACAGACTTTACGTCGCCAAAAGTTGATGCCCCGGAAACCAAACAACGTCTGGTCCATGTTAGAGAAAAATAAGCAACAAAATGACTGTTTCACAATTTGAATCTTGTAATAGTATAATCTATAATTTAACGTTCATCATATTTTGATTTTACCCTTGTAATATTTCAATTTTAATCTCATTATATTCATATTAATTTTCCCCCCCTCACATGTAGTCAAGATCATCAAAAACTACAAGACAGTGCTTCAAGTAACACACAACACATATATAGCTTTTTCTAAAGGAATTCAACTGTTCAGTAATGATGTAGTTATTCCCCATATTGACTATGTATTCATTTTGAAATTGATTGCATTTCACAATTATGTTTCTCTTCATCAGATTATGCTGCTAGAGACGTCTCGTCGATACAATCCTGCCATTGACAGCATTACATTTCTTAAGGATTTTAGCTACAATAAGGAAGACTTTGCTAAAGCAGGTATTTTGAATTGGTTATTGACATTAGATATTGTGTGATAAATCACACGTAGTCCTACAGTACTCACAATACACAAATTGTCAGAAGAGTGCAAATATAAATAGGTTCAGTGTAAATGTATATATTACACTGTTTATTGTTACGTATTTAATTTGACAGTTACCAATTAACATAAACAAGCATGTCGTAACATTGCGTTAAATCTTATCAAAAATATACATTTAAATGTTTTGTTTTCTTCTCTCTCAACAGGCCTTCAGTTTGAGTTTATTAATCCCATCTTTGAGTTTTCTAAAGGAATGAATGACTTGCAGCTGGACGAGGCTGAATACGCTCTGCTTATCGCCATCAACATATTTTCTGCAGGTCAGATTCCATTCTAAGACTGTAACTATTAAATGCCTTTTACACTCAATTTAGCAATGCATAGTGCTCTGGTGACCCATTCTTTCTGCATGTATACTATGAGTGCTCAAGGATGAATAAGGCGTGCGTGCGACTTGCAAGCATATTGAATTTGAGAGCAGCCTCTCAGTGGCGTCAAGGTATGCATTCAATAAGAGAGGGCCTGCTGTAAGCAGTACAGACCGTGAAGAACAACAGACCAACCTTCTTGCACCAGGCTGCTGTTGTACTTGCCCAACGTTCTTTTAAGTTTAGGGATGTTTCCAATTATCTAACGCAAACGAAAATGTATTTTAAAGTTAGTTTTATAGCTTGATTTTTCTGTCCGATTTACTGTTCTGCTTATTACATATTTCTTGTGGTTTTAAATATTTTTAGATCGACCAAATGTACAGGATCATGATCTTGTGGAGAGGCTCCAACAACCATATGTTGATGCTCTTCGCTCTTACATCACGATAAAGAGACCAAATGTAAGTGCCCACTGGTTTAAGTGATTTCATTTTTAGTGTGTCAACATAACCTGTTGTCGGCATCAAAAGAAGTGCATAGGGTCATGACCGGCGTAGCTTTTGGGGGGGATTGAATTAACTTATAAAGCCTACCTATTAGACAGAAAAATATAGCCCACAAAGTCAGGTGTATTTGAAAAAAACACATGTACAGTCCACAGCAAAAAAATCAATGAAATTTTGTGGAAAACATGCATTACTTTTGTGCAGTGTTCCATTTTGTCAATTTTTTTAAACAACAAAAGATTGTATTGGCCTCAAATAAAATATACAAGTGATGCAAGACAAATAACTAAAACCGACAGAATCTAGATGGGGTTTAAGTAGTAGTCCCATAGTAGTCCCCATTCCAAAACCATATGCTAGAGCAACTAAAATAGAAATAAGGGGAGTTAAATTACTATAGCTATGCTCCTGCTTCCAAGTGCAAACTAGTTGTCGGGATTATAAAGTCATGTATTTTTTTCATTTTTATTTTCTGGGCAGGATCACTTGATGTTTCCACGGATGCTGATGAAGCTGGTGAGCCTTCGTACACTGAGCAGTGTACACTCTGAACAGGTTTTTGCCCTTCGACTTCAGGACAAGAAGCTTCCCCCGCTGCTTTCTGAAATCTGGGATGTCACTGAATGATTGCAGTCCCAATGTCATACTCCTTGGTGTGTTGAATCTTGAGCCTGACATGGGATGGGCACGGGCTTGACCCTGTCTCATCTGGTAATGGACTACTTCCAGCAATGTGCTGTTGTTGGGCTTTTTTTGTGGGAGCATCTCAATGCCATTTTGGGCTCAGACTCTAACGGTTTGTGTTCAGGTGTTCTTTTTTCTCCTTAGATCTGTTCTTCCTTGTTTTGGGACATTGGCATGACTTTGCCAAAATGAAATACCAGCTCACCGTTTTGAATTTATTTTTTTCTGATTCAACATCTGTTAAAAATAATGAGTGCAGTTCTATTGTTATAGTCTAAATCAGGGGTGTCCAAACATTTTTCTCAGAAAAATTGAATTATGTGAGGGCCAAATTGAAATGCTTCCAAGAAACAGAGAATTGGAATTGGCGAAAAAAAATGTTTTTTTTTTTTTTTTAAATGTATACATTTTTCAAAAGTTTTAAATGCTTGACTGCCATTGAGGGTGATAGTCGTACACTCCATTTTGATTGAACAGTCAAATTGGACGTTTATCGCTTTGAATGGCTCTGAAACATGATCACTGACTGTCAACTTTCCCAATTGAAATGGATTTGATGTCTAAAACTTTTAATGCGGGCAGTAAAAGTTGGCCCACAGGCAGTAGTTTTGACACCCCTGGTCTAAATGCTCTTGGCCTATAGCTGCTATTGCCTGATGTCATGATTCCAGCTGTGCTTTAGAATTAATTTATTGAATAGTTTTCTCACAGCTGAATTAGAAACTTTATTACGCGTGACTTGCAACAGCAGTTTAATTTGACATCAGTCAATGCTTTTCAAGAATGAAATACATTTTTGCTCATTTTAAGAAAGTACAGTTGAGAAAAAAGTTGGTGTAGTTGCTCAGGTAAACTAATGTGAAATAGAGGCATCCTTTATTAGATCACTTGAGTGCCCAAAGGGATCCTTTTATCAATACAGATGCACACAAATTATTTATTTTCATAAGACAAGCGTGGAGTGCACATATCCACACGATTGTACAGTACAAACTCATGCATTCTTCCCTTAAGAATAGCAATCATATATAAAGATGCGTCTTCTAAGGGAATAAATGTGTGAGAAAGTAGATCTTATATACAGTTTGTTAGGTGGGTTTTCCTAAAACTACTTTACATGAACCTGCTTGCAAATTACTATTAGGGATGTGCCAATCACACATTTTTGCATGTGACTCAGAGTATGAGTCGCCTGATTTGGAGAAACCAATACCGAGTCCCAATTCGATACCCGTGTTGTATTAAGTATTAAGTAGGGGAAAAAGTTCTACCGTATATCCAAATGTCTTTTGTGCACCCAATTTGAATCCAGCTGCCGCAAAATTATAATCAAATAAAAGGGTGATTCAAACGTATCAGAAAAAAACAACACATTTCTTTTTTCCAGTTGTGGAGCACCAAAATAAGTTTGAAAAAAATTGTTTAACAAATTTATTTTACATAAACAAATTTACACAGAGAATGGTCTCCCAATGCAAGTAATTGAGGTTTTTTAGTTGTGATTTGTTCCCTTTTTATTACTTTAAGGTTTGTTTCAAGTGTAAAAATAGTCTCTATATCTGTTATTTTTTGCAATATACTTATGGATCATTTTGTTAACTGAACTAATTAACTGCCATAGGAAAACATTTTTAAAAATTTGGGTCTTTTTTTTTTTTTACCTGATCCACTGAAAAAAAAAACGTGATTGGGCCCGATTTCCAATACATTTCGATCCGATTTCTGATTGGGGACATCCCTTATTACTACATATACTAGCTATATAGTATATCTCTGGGTACTCTGGTTTCCTCCTCATTGAACACTCCAAATTGTCCCTAGTCATGCGCTTGTGCATGAATGCTTTGTCTGCTTATGCCATGCTGTTGGCTGACATATTGACCTTCAGCACCCCCGTGACCCTTGTGAGGATTGGAAGATGGATAGTTTAAACAAATATACATTTAATTGAAGTGATATGTTTGTTTCTTGACATAGTAATACAAATGATTTAAGATGTAATTTAAATTTCACATACACTTGATGAACAGGCAGTGTTCAAACAATTGTTAACACATCAAGGCAAGAATTCCTAAAGCGTTATTAGCCATGTGAAATCATAACAGGAAAACAACTGTAATTTAGATAAGTGTAGAATAATTAACGGTTAAGAGATGCCTGCATGCCTATGGTTCCTTTTGCAGTAAAATAATTACATGCAGTAAATAAGATTATGAATTCAAAATTCGCATGCCATTGTAGGTGACACATGCTTCTCTGTGAGAAATTTCTTCATTTTAGGGTTTGAATTGAAATTCTATTTTGTTAAACTCCACATTACTCTAACTGCTGTCCAATCAAACATCCACCGACGTTTCCCATTATTTTCAGATTGAATTGGCTGCTTATTTCGTGTTTTTTTTTTTAAATTACCCAAATTCCTGCTGATTTGTAATGCAAGGAACATTTGTGCAGTTACACATGTTTATGTAAGAGAGGAAAAAAGTTTCATTTATCTTTTAAGAACACAACATTACAACACATTCAATTATCAAAGATAGGCCCATTTTAGCTTGGTGTTGACGCCAATTAACTGATGCTTTGTGAATATCTTTTTCTTTAAATGATCCTCCAGATTGCTTAAAATGTGTTGGGATTTTTTTCGGCATACATTTGTACTTAACATTGTCAGGAAAGCACAGATCTTTCGAATATAATAAACGTTGGATGAATATGCAGTTCTACTTCTCTACCACAACACTTGAAAGTATTCACTGTTCGTTTTATGTCCCAGATTGTATCTGACATTGAATTCACGTGTTAAACAAATACTTGTATTATACACTTTAATTAAATGATTTATTCAAGCAGTGGATCAAGACATCTACTGACGTTTTGGGTGTCTGCCCCTGATGGGAGCCTTCAAGCAGTGCTGTGTACTCCAAACAAAATTGTATTCACAAAAATATCTTTTTTGGGCCAGAGTACTAACCTCTTAGTTAACAATTATGTGGTCTGATCATCTAAATCACAAGAGTGAACAATGTAACACTACAAAACAGGGGTAGGGAACCTATGGCCCGGGAGCCACATGTGGCTCTTTTGATGGTTGCATATGGCTCTGAGCTAAAATATGGAAACCGGTGGTGAGAGAGCCGAGTCCCGAATGCACCAATAGGAACGTCACATTGGCACTGTGGCATTGACTTTTTTTTTCTTTAGAGTCTTCTGCATCTATTCTCTCATTGATACTCAATGATATTCATTGATTAGCAACAGCGTAACAATGTTGTCAAAAGAATTCAAAGACTTTTTGTACTTTAAAAGTGGTAAAATGACTAAAAAATTGGCACATTTTCATGTATTTTGACTTTTAAATTGTGAGTATGGCTCTCAGGGAATAACATTTGAAAATAGTAATTGTTTATGGCTCTCTCTTTCAAAAAGGTTCCCGACCCCTGCTACAAAAGAAATCACGATTTGTGAATGTTTACACAGAATTTTTTTGGCCGCAATCACCTGTAGGCATGACCTCATTCACACCTGTAATCTTACTGTACCAAAGTATTTCTGAGAATTGGAAGGGTCAAAAATGTATTATGTTATGCACTTCTTACAGAAATAAGTACATTAGTCGGATGTATTACATATATACATTTATATATATATATATATATATAGTATATATATTATATATATAGTATATATATTATATATATAGTATATATATTATATATATAGTATATATATTATATATATATATATATATATGTATATATATATATATATAAATACATATATATACATGTTTTTGTCACACCCACTTGATGGTTTAGGGGTGCTCAAACCATTTAATAATGTCTCATCTCATTTTCTGAACTGCTTTATCCTCACTAGGGTCATGAGGGTTGCTGGAGCCTATCCCAGCTGACAACGGGCCAGAAGCGGGGGTCACCCTGAAAAGGTGGCCAGCCAATCGCAGGAAACAAACAAGCTGATTGCAGGGCACAAGCAGACGGACAATCATTCACACTTACACTCACACATAGGGGCAATTTAGAGTGTCCAATCAGCCTACCATGCATGTCTTTGGAATATGGGAGGAAACAAGTACCCGGAGAAAACCCACACAGGCCCAAGGAGAACATGCAAAGTCCACACAGGTGGACCGACCTGGATTTGAACCCAGGTCCCCCACTGCGAGGCCGACACGCTAACCACTCAGCTGCCGGGCCGCCTACTTTTGAATAATAATAATAACTTTTGAATAGTTGTCCACTGCATTGACTACTGGCACCGGAGAGGTTAAATCAATCATTTTATTCATTCATTTTCTGAACCATTTACCCTCACAGCGGTCGCGGGGGTGCTGGAGCCTATCCCATCTGAATTCGGGAAAGAGACGGGGGACACTCATTCACGCTCATACCTAAGGGTAATTTAGAGTGTTCACCGCATGTTTTTGGGATGTGGGAGTAAACAGGAGTACCTGGAGAAAACCCACAGCCCGATTTGAACACGCAAACAGGAGTTTTTTTTTAACAAGGAATTGTAATTCAAATTTTTATTTTTTATTTTTGAAACCATTTTTACTTAAAACAAAAAGCACGTTCGTGGTGAGATTCTTTTCAAGAAGTTGACCTCGCAATATGCGGATTCCGGAACTCCCCACTACAAGGAGGATGAAGAGGAGGATGTTGTGAAGGCAGGTTGAAAGCCGATCGGACAGGGGGGCGGTGAACGCGCACTTTGCATTTATTTAGTATGTTGCCTCCGCAATGCTCGACGAAGCCGAGCTTTTCGGACGATGCCTGTTCTTCGTGTCTTTAAATGACACGTCGCTTTGACAGAGGTGGAGGACGACTGAGAGGCCCCATTGCTCCGCTCCCTTTGGCCGAGAAGGGCATCCGTTCTTCAGGCCGCCTGGCACCAGCAGCTGACTGTTAGCACCGAGCCGGCTAATGTCAGAAGGTAAGGATGTCACGTCGGACTTTTATGGTTCATTTATTAAAAGTTTGCAATGACACTTCGTTGCCAGCATTTAGACACCGTAATAGGCTTTGCACAAATATGCGGAGACTAAAGTGCAATGTTACTAATGTGCAGCTAACTCGCTAATCCAATGGTGACGTAGGAAAGCAGCAAGCTAGCAATGGAGCAAAAGAGGCAAATAAAAGTCCAGACAAGGCCGGACAAGGATGTTATGACAAGTGATATAACCTCAAAGATCCGCATTGACTATGCTATCAGCATATAGTCGTTTATTTGGGTAATTTAAAATAGCAATTTCCCGAAGTCATTGATTGCCATTGACGGTGATAAACGTTCATTCCATGTAAATTGGGACATCTGGCATCGAATTGTCTATTTAGGTGACTCTGTTATCATGACATTTAGCATTGTGATTACAAATATAGATCGAAAAGTCTATTTAGGTGACTCTGTTAACATGGCATTTAGTGTTGTAATTTGAATTAAAAAATCATAATAATTTGCCAGAGTTAGTGCCAGAAAAGATTGGCGAGGGACAAATATAACCTTCATTATAGAAGATCCCCCCCTTTTATATGTGAATCCACAGATGATTACTACAACTAGTTGTCACCAAAAACTTTAATTAGTCACCCAATTGTGATTCTCTGTTTGTATTAGCCATGAAAAAGTGATTGGAGAATTAAGTCTCCTGTTTACTCTACTGTCAAAATCCAAGTGTCTCCTATTTTTCTTTAAACTTGGACGTGACCTTTGCATCAGTCAGTCTCAAAGGAAATAGTCAATTTTGTTATTGTTTTTTTTTTTAATTATTAAAACATTTTCAGGTTCCGTGGTGTTTTTAAAATTGACATCTCAGGCCTTCAACAATTTATAAAGCAAGAGTGACCATTTTTGCTTAACTATTTATTTTTTGTACACTTTAATCCTGTACTTTTGGTCAGCTAACAAAAAATAACTATTAGCAATTATTATTAATCATTATTGTATATTACATCTTTTTTTACAAATAATTATAAATCATACATTTGTAAAATGTTAATAAAGAATAATGTAATAACATTGAAATTAATAAAAACAGATACACACTGGTTACAACCGCCTAGTTAGAAAGGGTTAATTTATCATACTGATTTTCCTGTAGGAAAATTAATTACAGTAAATTGTATTGCAAATCCTCACACAGTTGTAGATACATAGAGATAGATTGAGTGCTAAATGAAAGCAGTTTACAGAGTGTTGGCACCACTTAAACTGGTGTGGGGGGTGACGAATCCTTCTTGCCGTGTAACTCAATCTTACATATTTACATAATCAGTAAGAGGCCCGGTGGATAAGTGGTTAGCACGTCGGCCTCACAAATCCAGGTCGGCCCACCTGTGCGGAGTTTGCATGTTCTCCGCGGGCCTGCGTGGGTTTTCTCCGGGTACTCTGGTTTCCTCACACATTCCAAATATATGCATGGTAGGCTGATTGGACACTCTAAATTGCCCCGAGGTATGAGTGTGAGCGTGAGTGGTTATTTGTCTCCGTGTGCCCTGCGACTGGCTGGCCACCAGTTCAGGGTGTTCCCCCGCCTCTAGCCCGAAGTCAGCTGGGATAGGCTCCAGCACCCCCGCGACCCTAGGGAGGATAAAGCAGTTCAGAAAATGAGATGAGATGTTCAATTAACCTGAATAAGAATATATGTGCTGACCCTTATTAATTAAATCAAACTCAAATATAATTTGTTTTTCTTGTAATTTTTGTTGTAAAAGCAAGCAAAAAAATCGAGTCAGTTAATGCAGCTGTAGTTTGATCCTTTATGTTTCTTATGTTTCAGGTTCAACCATAGAATTCCAAAACATTAAACATGATTGTAACTGCACACTGTTACACAATTGAATTGAAATTTACCAGCCTGGATTGAAATCCATCACAGAATAACGAGTGATCATTCATCACGAATGACGTGAAATAAAAGACGCAGTCAATCCAATATGGAGAAAAAGAAAGTGTGCCCACGACTCCTCGACTACTTGGTGGTGGTTGGTGCAAGGTAACATTTTTTTTATTGTTGCATCTCATATAAAATCCGCAGTTAAAATCAGCTACTGTTTTCCAACTGCAATAGAAAGGATTTGCTGGAGCTGTTAAGATTTGTTTATTGGAAGGCTTTATTAACACACAATTTGATACATAAAATGGAGCAAAGCCCTTTCCTATAAATTACGTGCTTTTGCCATAGTTACTGTTGATGTCTTTTCATAGTCAGGAGAAAATTGATTAAATTTTTTTCTAAGATGATAAAGGAAATCTTATCCGTCTCCGGTTCTATTTTTGACTTTCTCCACCATTTATTGGCCTACTCATATGAGTAAGCGTGCAAAGGCGAGCACAGTAGCTCTTTGTATCTGGTCCTGCTTCAGAAAATAAAAATTCATTCTAAATCAGTGATTGTTCAGAAAGTTGTTCATACTGAAATTTAAGAGTTTGCATTGGAACAATTTGTGGATTAAATGAGATCTGTTTTGAGGTTTGTTGAGAGTATGGCCACTTCGTGAGGCCAACTTGCGGTGATTGATCCCTGTCATAACTGTAACAGGTTCTTGGTATTCATTTTTTTAAACTTTAAATTCCCTTGGTTATACAGTAATGCCTCGAATATCGCGGTTAATGTAGACCAGACATGGCCGCGATAATCGAAAAATCGTGAAGTTATATATATATTTTCTTCAGTGCTGAGTCCTAGTAGCAAAAGTGGCTCCTGCTTGCGAGTTTCAGCGTGGATTTTCACATTTTTATGAACTTTATAAAAAAAAGTATATACAATTATTTCTATAAAAATAATTAATAGCAGGAAAAAATTGCAAAGTAGTGAATTCGTAATAAGTGAATACGTGATAATCGAGGGATTACTGTATATATATTTAGCATTAAAATGGCACAGCACTCTGCTTTAGTGGTACATCTGAATAAAAGGCAACTTAACTAGAGTTGAGCCATATATGCAAATATAAGAGGGTGAATTCAAGCAGTCGTGCTCTGAAAGCGCTAAACTTCATGACAAATCTTGTTTGTCCATCTCTCTTCTAGGCAACCTAGTAGCGATAATGTGGCGCAGACCCCTCAGCTTCTCCGGCGATACCCACTGGAAGACCACCAGGACTTTCCACTCCCACCAGATGTGGTGTTCTTTTGCCAACCCGAAGGCTGCCTTAGTATACGTCAGCGTAGGGTTAGCCTTCGTGATGACTCCTCGTTCGTTTTCACTCTGACTGACAAGGACTCGGGAATTACTCGCTACGGCATCTGTGTCAACTTTTATCGATCATTTCAGCGTGGGCATCATCGTGCCCGTACGGACAAGAGTGGCCCCACTGAGAATGCAACTCAAGGAGGGGACAGCACAAGCGAAGGCTCCGATGGGAGCGCTGGAGGCCAGTCTTCAGGGGTATCAAAACCTGACAAAGCTGAACCAGTTCCTCTTTCTGCTTCTGGAGAGATTGAACCACCAAATACTGAGCCAAACGCTGAGAAGGCTGCACAGCTGAGGCGAAATGCTGCAAAAATGGCTGGCAGGAGTCGCAACAGTACACTGACCTCGTTGTGTATACTCAGCCACTATCCATTTTTCTCCACCTTCAGGGAATGCTTATATATTCTCAAGAGGATGGTGGACTGCTGCAGTCAGAGGCTAACACAGCGCGCAGGACTACCCCGTACATTCCAAAGGTTAGAATTGTGTTTAATACGCATTTGTTTCCGGTGCCTGGCCTTGCAAACGCCCTTAAAATTCTACAAATTTAGGAAAGTATTCAAGGACGTTTGTATAACTAGTGTATTTGTTATTGTGTTGTATTCTGTGACTTTATATATTTAGAAAAACTTGATAGGGAAATCTAATGGTTTAATTATTTGTTGGTTTAATTAGTTTTCTTTTGACCAAATGTCTCATAAATTATGGATTTTCCATAAATCTATTTGAAAATAAAAATCATAGTAGCAAAATTAACATCAATATACTAACCTTTTTTAATTCATTACATATTACTATTAGGATAAGTTCAGTCTTTGTGGTATACTCGTGATAGCAATTTTAGTGTAGCAATGTGTTAAAAATCTTGTATGATTGTGTGATCCCTGGGTTTTAAACTGTTTGAATTAATTTCCAACATTTAGGGCTGTGAATATGTAATAACTGGAACACACCTAGCATTTCTGCATAAGGCTCTGTGATAACTTTAGAAAGTATCACAACCCACGGGCGGGCAGATAATTGTTCCTTTTTGATATGGTGGTATGAAATGTCTCGCCATGACAGAAAATGAGAAGTGCTATCATATTGTGGCTGCAAGGTTTTTCTTTTTCAGGGATTCCATTAAGCGATTGAGGTCTCTCGTCGCCTTTGGGCCAGCTAATGGCATTTTATCATTTGTCGCAGAGATAATTACCAAAACTCTAGAAATGACATTCTTGTATTGTCTATATATAAACATATGTCTGTTGTGTGCAAAAGTCAAGCACAAATATAGTGAACTTGACGACATTTAATCATCTTACTCTTCACATTTTGTTCAAATTTTTCCAGCTGTTGTACTCGTTGACAAAATATGCATTATTTACTTGTTTATATTGGAATACTATACTGACTTTACCAACAACAACACTTATGTAGTTACTAGTGAGTGAACTGTGGTTCCTGAGCCTGGTGATGTATGTGTGACAATTACTTCTGCATCAACACAGCTTTGTCTCCTGTGGGCATGTGCTACAGTCTGTGGAACTGTCTTCAGAGGGTTAGATTTCACATTCGTCATACTCACAAATTCTCTGATGTTCCCCACAGAGACACCATGTGGCGAGTGTTTACTGGAGCACTCTCAGTGGAAGAGAAGGGAAGCCAGCTTTTGGCTGACCTACGGGACATTGAATCCTGGATATACCGGTTGCAACGTTCACCTGTACCGGTGGCAGGCCAAAGGCGTGTGGATGTGGAAGTGCTGCCCCATGAAATGAAACGCCCCCTCACCTTTGCACTGCCTGACAATTCCCGATTCTCTATGGTCGATTTTCCGTTGCACTTGCCTTTGGAGTTGCTAGGTGTGGATGCCTGTCTTCAGGTTTTGTCTTGTGTCCTGCTGGAGCACAAGGTAAAAGCACATTTTGTTCCCTGAGATTTTCTTTAAATAATTCCATCCGTGTACATATGTCACCACACCAATTTTGTTGCATGCATATTCTGCTTTAGACCACACCAGCTGTATTAAATTTGAAATAGACATCATCATTTCCAACTGCTGTTTTTGTTTTAGTAAACTATAGTTCATCAAATTTGGTCGATAAAGATGGTAAAATGAAAGAAAAAAACAAAACTTCTTCCAACAGCTACCACTTTTAGACTATTGGCAAATTATCTTGATTAATTATGGGCTTTTGAGCTACACATTGAAAAGTGTATTAGCAGTATTAATATGGATTTTTTTCCACTTAAGGTTATTCTCCAATCAAGAGATTACAATGCTTTATCCATGAGTGTAATGGCATTTGTGGCTATGATCTATCCCCTGGAGTACATGTTCCCTGTCATACCCTTGTTACCAACATGCATGGCCTCAGCTGAACAGGTAAAAGACATAATAGGTGATTTGTGTTTAAAAATATTTTTAAAAATCTATTAAAAAATAGTGATATTCAATTTTTGTTTTTGAACACCCACCTCGCAAAGGTTTTCTGTGACTTGGTTATGTACAATGAAAATTTATTTAAAATACACCATAAATAAAACAAACCAGCGTGTTGCGGAAATTGACTCCCTGTTAACCCATGTTTTCTTTTATTCCACAGCTACTTCTTGCTCCTACTCCCTACATCATTGGTGTGCCAGCTAGCTTTTTCCTTTATAAATCAGACTTCAAAGTTCCTGATGATGTGTGGCTTGTGGATTTAGATAGCAGCAGGGTAACTGAAATGCATATATAGCCCCTTGTTTAATCATCTTTTGACAGTTTTATTTAGAACAATACAACCAAATTACCTAAACGGTGATTGTTTTTTTAGGTAAAGGCACCTACAAATGCTGAGTTTCTACCACCTCTTCCTGAGCCTGAAGCTGGCGAGCTTAAAAAACATCTTAAGCAGGTACTTAATGTCTTGTGGAATTCTTACTTTCTTACCCTAAATTTACTATTTGCACATCTCATTACTTTCTGGAACTCAAGCATTTTAAATGAGCAAACCATAGTTTTCCATCTTCCTTAATTGTTTTGTGATGTAAGTCCATATAAAAACTCTTTCAGCGCTGTGTAAGTCAATATAAAACCTTTCTTTCAGCTGTGAAGAGTCCTCCAAAGAACTTGTATGTATTTTGTCAAAAGTGTGCAAGCATTGCATATTGTTCTTGTTGTGCACTAACAAAAAATGTTTTCTGCTCTTTCTTTTTGTTTTTGTTTTGCATGCTTTAGACTTTGAAGGTAAAATCTGTTCTAAGGACAAATTATTTTTTTAAAAAATTGCTGTTAATACTGTTTGCTACGTATGATCCCTATAAGCCTTTTGACTAAATACTTTGACAGAATTTGGTTCTGATTCATGCAAAGAGAAATCCCATATTCCTGATTAATGTTATTAGCATATAATTTCCCCATTAAAGTGTTCATTTAAATATTCATAGAACTATGCCCAAGGAAGATGTGACTTTGGTGATAACATACACCATACAAATGTTAACAGAGGTATCCTGCTTGCTGCAAAAAATGCAATATATTTGTTATCCTGTTACAAAGAAACATTAGGTATTCTTAGAATTTATAGGGGATTATTCTTTCAGAACCTGCTTCTCTCCTATTAGGGACATGCATGCTCATAAAACTGCATTTTTTTGCCACTGGAAACTGGATCCTAATAATCTCAATTGAAATTCTTAAACTAGAACATTCTTTCATTCACTTTCAACAACCCTTATCCTTGTCAGGATGGTGGGGTGCTGGAAACCACACCCTAAAGAGGTTACCATTCAGTTGTAGGGCACACACATAGGGATAGACAACCAGTCTCACTCGCAGTCACACGTCCACCTACTGGGAATCGAGCCCATGCTGCCCGCAACAAAGTCAGGGAAATGAACCAAAGTACATATTATCGGTGACTTAAACTTGATCAATTTAATTGAAAAACTGAACATAATTTGAAAATGAATTTATTGGTTCATTCTTTAATTTTCTGCACCTTGGAACAGAATTCCAATTGACAGAAAATCAAATAATCACAGATTAAGACTTCCTCTTGCTGATCAGCATATTCATATTTAAGCACAGGGCCTCTGGTGACTGAATTTCAGCCCAGGCCCTTCATGAAAAAGTACTTTCCCTCCCTTTGAATTTAATGTTCCCTAGGGCTGCTGCAATTAATTGATTATTGCAAAAGTCATTGCTAATTAGTGGACTACCAAAATACTCGTTTGTTCCAACCTGACTATTCATTTCAACTTTAGAAATGTTAAGCTCAGTATGTATTAGCATTCGTTACATCTTCTATTTCCATTTTTAGTAAAACTTTGCTGAGAATGATCTCATTGCATTCACCTCATCATTTGTTGTTGATGATGACGACTGGGCCTATATCCGATTATTATTATTACCTGTATATAATCATTACTACTTATGTATCTACACTTTTGGTACAACGTTTTGGGACTCTCTCATTCAACTGAATGGTGAAATGTCTCAAAACTTATGTCCGCAGGAGTATACTTTAACTTGAATCAGAGCCAATTCAATGGCTTTGTGTTTCCTTGTTTGTTTGTTTTTTCCTTGTCCTGAATGTTTGACAAAGCCAGATGTCTGGAGTTGCGTGTTAGTTTAACAGTAAAAATAAATAAACAAATAAATAAATCATGAAAGATGGAACTAACACTGTCATACACTAGGGACATCAAAACAGGGGTAAATAATCTTGCGAAAGACCTGCGTAACTGACTCTACTATAAGGGGTAAACACTTGAAGAGTTAACATAGCTATGTTTCTGAAAAGATCTGCTGGTGTATCATTATCATCATTCCAACACTACCATTTGGTCATTACAGTTATTTCCTATAGGTCCTTTCACACTGCCTTATCAACAGATTACTGTAGTTTATGGGGAAGGTTTTTTTTCTGTGCACATTGTATTGGTGGCGCACACACACGACAGCTGTCTTCAAAGGGCAGTGTGAGAGAGGCTTGAGGTTGTCCATTATACAGTTGTGGTCAGAGGTTTCCATCAATCACCTCACAAGGGAAAGCATGGCAGTATGTTGCTTTTAATAACTGTATAATGATAAAATATTAAACAACATTCATCTTTGACCACAACTATATTCATAGATACTTGTTTTAAGTGATTGTTTTCCTTTACAGTGATCATAAACACATTTGTTGTACCCCTTTTAGACTTCCTCCTGTTTTGTCCATTTTTTATGTGAAATAATAGTCGTCTATGTATCAAAACAAACAAACTTTCTTTAGTCAAGCTCCGGCTTTAAAAGTTCTGCAAGAATTGATCTATTCCATGAGGTAAATATCATTTTTGTAGCCATAAAGTTCATATGTTTGTCTCTGATATTTTCAGTAAAATAAAAGGTGTTTCACTGCTGAATGGCAACATGGAGAAAAAAAATAAACAGGGCCATGATTTTGTCATGTGCTGTTCCAGTGACACTTATCACCTCGGGCCATCATGTAATTGTCCGAACATCTCTCTTATATATCCCCTTCTTAGTGTCTGGTTAGGTTGACCGTGATCACCCAAAAGCAGATCTTCTCCTCTGAAAATAAGGTTACTTATTTATTCTCCTGTGGAATGCTCATACATCCCCTTTAACATTACTTTGCTTGTGACTATTACTTCCCTCAAGAATTGAGTAACATGCATAACAGTGGCTCAGACTGTTTTCCGGACCCCTTAACATGCTGCTTAGTTCTGGCTTGAGCATGACTAAATATGCGTGCCTTGATTCTTGCATCAGCAACTGTCCTGGTAACCAAAAGCAGAATAGGTGTAAATAAATAACTTTTCACAAAAAACATTCCACAAGATTAGCAACTAAATATTCCATTATGCTTAGCTAAACACTGACAACTATGCAGCAAGACATTGTGTACATTTGCGCTCCTCTGCAGTACTGACACATCCTTTATAGGCACCATCATTATTTCACTGGAATTGGATTACTTTGTATTATCTGTTGTCAATAAAAAAAAATCCCCAAGGAGATGTAGTCCTGCAACTTAATCAACTCTTCACACAATATTTTAGAGCACTCTAAATTATTTAATTGTAAAAAAGAAAAGCTTTAGTTTCAGAAATGAAACATTTCCTAACTTGTTTTAGTGGGTGGTTGAAAAAAAAATACTAAATGTTGTTGCCTATTCTGGGAGTGTCTCATAAAATTTTTAGTTGTTTTTAATCTTGCCTTCTCACTATGTTTAACCTTGTATCACATCCTCCAGGCCTTGGCGAGTATGAGTTTGAACACCCAACCTATTTTGAACCTGGAGAAGTTCCAAGAAGGTCAGGAAATGCCCTTGCTTCCCCCTGGCCGTGATAAAGCTTCACCATCATCAACTGAGTTCAACCCCCTCATTTATGGCAACGATGTCGATTCGGTGGATGTAGCCACCAGGCAAGCTGTTTGTTTCTTGACTAGCGTTTAGGGGTGGCCAAGTATGGTCCTCGAGAGCCCCTATCCAGTCTGTTTTCCATATCTCCCTCCTCTACCACATCTGAATCAAATGATCAACTCATCAGCAAGCTGTCCAGAACCTTCATACCGATCCCGATTATTTGATTCAGGTGTTTGGTGGAGGGAGACATGGAAAACAGACTGGATAGGGGCTCTCAAGGACTGGACTTGGCCACCCCTGCGTTATACTGTACATTGGTTAATTTCCTTATCATCTTTGCTAAAGATTTTTGTTTGACTGTGCAAGTACTTCTTTTGGAAATAGAGCTTTGATCCATACTTCTTATTTTACTTAGAGTGGCCATGGTACGGTTCTTCAACTCTCAAAATGTTCTTCACGGCTTTCAACTTCACACAAGGACCTTGCGCCTCTTTCCTCGTCCTGTGGTGGCTTTTCAGTCGTCATCTTTTCTTGCTTCTCGGCCAAGGCGCTCTGGTTTTGCTGATAAACTTTCCCACACCCAGGCAGTGGAGTACTATGGAGAGTGGGCTCTCAATCCCACTAATCTAGCATTTCAAAGAATTCATAATAGTAAGATGATCGTCACAAATTGAGTGTTTCTTTTCGTAATGTTGCATTGTATTGTATTGTAACTTTATCGTGTACACTTTGGTCTCAGATGTGTTTGATCCATCACTAATTGGCGATAAACCCAAGTGGTACGCTCACCAGCTTCAGCCAGTAGTTTATAGAGTTTTTGATGGGAGTTCCCAGCTGGTTGAGGCTCTGGCAGGTCCATTTGAGGATGAGAGCAATGACTCTGACCCCAGTGACAGGTAAAGTTAACATGTTCATTTATTCTTTTCATTGAGACAGTGTTGAATTCCTTATCCCAGATAATACCCAGACATTGATTTATGTACGTATTGGGTTTTAGTAGATTAATAATGCATCATTTTTCTTAAGTGGGAGTGACAGCGAGGGGTACGATGACTCCAGCTCATCCTATTCTTCACTTGGAGATCTCGTGAGTGAGATGATACAAGGAGACATTCAGGGAGACACACCAAGTATGTTTTTAAGTTATTCATGAATTGTAAATTTTGTACGTACATTTAACGTTTTGTCTTTACTGGAAAATCTTACTTCACTTGTCTGTCCTCCAATTAGCTTGTATATCAGCAATTGTTTCAAATGATCACAATCACCTTTTGTATATTTTTTAATTCTTTGACCTTGATGCTTCAGGCCAGCAACCACATACCCATGCAGCCCTAGGAGATGCAAGCGAGGTGGAGTTTCAAGACTTCCAGGATTTAAGAGAAGGCTCGGATGGTCCATCAGGCGGGGATGGTCTTGGCGAAACAGCTGATGGACAGCCCCTTCGCTCAAGCTCCAGCACAACTGCAAGTTCCAGCCCCAGCACAATCATCCAGGGAGTCACCAATGTATGCCACTAATGTCATTTAATAATTCCTAACTTTTTAGAATACGGTTTTTTTCTTTATTTATTTTGGGGGGATTTGTTCAACAGGAACAAGGGGAAGCACCTGATTGTGAAGTACCAGCTGGTTCTGGCCCACAGATCCCAGTCCTGGGAGTCAGCAGCCAGCCGGCTGTCAGACCAGTAATTGAAACTGGCCCAGTGGATGCAGCTATAAAAAAACGAGAGTATGACAACCCGTATTTTGAGCCTCAGTATGGCTTCCCCTCTGAAGATGATCCTGATGCAGAAGAGCAAGTGGAGTCATACACCCCTCGATTCAGCCAGAATGGCAACAAGTATGTTGAACTTGTACATCAGTTGAATTAACTATTGTTTCATTCAAATGGGCTCTCTTAACCATGCAATGTCAAAACCCAGCATTTCAGTTACAGTACTTTTTTTAATTTTTTTATCTTATTTGTTTTTTAAGGGCACAGCGTCCTTCACGTCCCAGTAGTCTGAGGCTTCCTGGGGAGTCTGATGGTGAGGGTGACAGCTCACCAAACTCAACCATTTCCAACAGCAGTAATGATGGATTTGGTGGACTGATGTCTTTTGCAAGTAAGATTATATTGACTAAAATAATTTGAAATCCATATACCAGAGTGGCATGATAAAGAATGTTGTCTACTGTATTTATCGGGCTACAAGTCGCTTCTTTTGGGGGGGTTCTGATTTTGTTTTATTTGATCAGAAACCAGGATCCTACTTCAAAGTAACAATAATAAAATGGAAAACAACTGGCTAAACATAACAGATTTTCAGCTAATTATAGCCTAAGAACAACAACGTAATGGATTGTCAGGAGTCCAAGAAAAAAAAACATCCACATGATGCACTTGAGTATTAGTTGCAGGCCCAGCGAAACTATGGGAAAAAAAGGGCGATTTATAACCCAGAAAATACGGGATACGCAAAGATGGTCACCTTCATGATCACTTTTCATGGGAATAGTTTCATAGTTGTTGATCACATAAAAATGTCTCTATTATAGGTAATCTTTACAAGAATCACGGTACCAGTTTCAGTTTGTCCCATCTTGCTCTACCAAACAAAGCAGCAAGAGAGAAATCGACACCTTTTCCCAGCCTCAAAGGTATGTTCAAACAGGCAATTCTTTAAAAATCTCTTGGCCATCTAATTTTTTGTCCTAACACAGTATATATTGGTCAATTGATTTTCTTAGAGCCCATGAAAACAAAAACTTTCCCTTCGCTTTAATTATATCCTCTACCAACCATGACACAATATTGATTTGAACGTATGCAGGGACGTGCAGAAGTGAGGGCTGACTGTGTGCTTTGGCAACTGCCCCTTTTTTCTTTGGCAAAAGTGTATTATTTTTTATATGTCTAAATGTGTCTTTGAAACAATAATTTCAAATGTAGCTAAGATTAAATAATTAAGTAAAAAATGCAGTATCTTATTATGTAGTTGATGAAGTCGTACTCATTTTGTTAGAGAGTCAGTAAAAGAGAGGGGAGGCCATGTAGCATGTCCGCTTGAGTTTTGTCACTACAGTGGTACCTCTACATATGATCTTAATTCGTTCCGGGACTGAGCTCGTATGTCGATCTTCTCGTAACTCCAGGGAACGTTTCCCATTCAAATGAACTAAAAGCAAATTAATTCGTTCCAACCCTCTGAAAAAACGCCAAAAACAGGATATTGGATTGGAAAAAATGTTTTCTTTCTTCTAATTCGCCATCTATTAACAAAGTAACACAACTAGTGGTTTAATAGTAATAAAATGTGTTTAATTTAACTAAAATTAGACGCATTTTGCGGAGGATACACAGACGGACATAGAGGCAGGCGGGTGGTGGTGGGTGGGGGGTGTCACTCGTAACCGAACTAACAAATTTAAATTAACTTGGATTAATATATACAGACACACTCAAACATGCATTTAATGTAACTTTACACAAAACTAAATTCTAATTTTGTTTTATCTTTTATACCTTCGTTCTGCGGGTTAGCTGTTTGCCACGCCTCCACCCTCACGTTCGCTATCGATGGGCTGTTTGCTGTTGTATTCCCTTCAAAATATTCCGAAAATGATGCACACAAATGTCCTCACAATAGGATAACGCACGACCACTTGCCAACGAGAAGTAGTCTTGAATGTGCGATTGCGGGAGCTAACAGGCTAAGGAAGGAAAAGCAGGAAATGCAACAGCTCAGCCTACCCACGTATTGATTGTGGGTAATAATAATAATAATCGGACATAGGCCATGTCGTCATTACCACAACACAAAAAAGCCTACTTGTCATCACACGCAGAAACTGCGTGTGACGAAATTGATGGTGCTTCTCCATAAGCTACGTTTAATCGGCAAAAGACCTAAATAAGTGTAAGTTACGGACTTGTAATTTGTCATTCCGCTGTTGTGGATACAGGTCGCTTACCTCTCGATTACCGCACACTGTCTGACACTTACCTTCCTGTCTGCCACTTACCTTCCTTCAAGGCAGCTAGTAGGAGGCAGATCACCAACCAAACATCTATTCATATGCCGCAGAAGGGAATGTGTGGTATGTTAGCGCGAGTTTAGATGTCTGATGGATGTGGGGAAAAAACTGTCCTTAAGCCTATTTGTCCGAGCCTTGTGGGACCTATAGCGTCTGCCAGAGGGCAGCAGCTGGAACAGATAGTGACCAGGGTGGTAAGGGTCCCCCATGATGTTCTTGGCTCTGCTGAGGTAACGCGGGCTGGCAATGTCTTCAAGTGAGGGCAGAGAGCAGCCGACAATCCTCTGGGCAGTGTTAATCACTTTCTGCATGGCCTTTTTGTCTGCCGCCGTGCTTCCAGCGTACCACACTGTGATGCCGTACGCCAGGATGCTCTCTACAGTGGTTCTATAGAAGGTTCTCAGAAGATTGGAGCCCAAGTTGTGCTTCCTAAGTACCCTGAGGAAATGGAGTCGTGTCTGAGCCTTCTTCACCACTGCCGTGGTGTTTGTAGACCATGAGAGCTTGTCCGTGACGTGGACCCCCAGGAATTTAAAGGACTGGACCCTGTCTACACATACTCCATTTATGAGGAGTGGGGACAGATCTGTGCCGTGTTTGCGAAAGTCCAAGATTATTTCTTTAGTTTTCGTGGTGTTCAGTGTGAGATTGTTCACCGAGCACCACGAAGACAAATTGTTGACCTCATCTCTGTAAGCCGACTCATCCCCTCCTGAGATGAGTCCGACCACAGTGGTGTCGTCAGCGAATTTGATGATGGCGTTAGACTGGTGGGTGGGTGTACAGTCGTAGGTGTACAGGGAGTACAGAAGAGGACTCAGTACACAGCCTTGAGGGGAGCCAGTGCTTAGTGTAATGGAGGAAGAGAGGTGGGGACCAAGTCTAACAGTCTGTGGTCGGTTGGTCAAGAAGTCCTTTATCCAGCAGCAGATTGAAGAGGATAGTCCAAGGTGGGAGAGTTTGTCAGTCAGAATGTCCGGTTTTATGGTATTGAAGGCTGAGCTGTAGTCAATGAAGAGCATCCTCACGTAGTTCCCAGGGTGTTCCAGATGGCTCAGTGCTGTATGAAGAGCAATGGCAATAGCATCATCAGTGGACCTGTTAGCTCTATAAGCAAACTGGTGAGGGTCAATTGAGGGAGAGATTGTATTCCTGATATGGCGGGCTACCAGCTTTTCAAAGCACTTCATGATCACAGGCGTGAGGGCAACAGGCCTATAATTATTCATGCTGCCAATGGTTGGCTTTTTGGGGACAGGGATGATGGTGGCAGATCAGGGTAATGAAGTTTTATTCTGAGAGAGGGTGCCATTGGCTATCGGTGTTGTGTGCACGAGTATACTTCATTACCCAGAAAGCCCTCTTTTTGCCCGCTCATGCGCGTTGTGCGTTTTCTGGTCCATGTGTAGGCGAAAGAAACCGTTCAGTGCTCGTAGATATCTGTTATACACGAAAGAGATGCGGCAAAAAAGACAGTGCGCTACAATGATAAACAGTCTCTCATGTCATGGCCACCTGGCTTTCTCACATCTCGAAATTTTTCTCGTATCTAGAGCGAATTATTTGCTCAAATTTGTTCTCGTATCTAGAGCAAATTATTTGCTCGAAATTTTCCTCGTATCTCGAGCATCTCGTAGGTAGAGCTGCTCGTATGTAGAGGTACAACTGTATATGAATATTGGACATAACATTGACAAGTTTTATTCTTGGAAACAATAGATAGTATATTACCTCAGCTAAAATAATTCAATAGGATATATTATGGAATCGATAAGCGAGTGAGTAAATGAGAGAGGGGAGGGTTCTGTTGCTTGTCCACTTGAGCTATGTAACAAGATCTACGATTATCTGACATCAAATTGCCAAAATCTTCATCTGAATGTCTCCGTTAGTTCGTAGTCACCCACACATGCATTTCAAATTTAAATTCCTTTGTAACTGATGCTACTTGAAGCTCTGTCCGTCGAGTGCATCATGAATCAACGTTTTTCTAATGTGGTTTGTAGTTCAAGGTTACAAATTACTATCTTGTGACCACAAATAGGCATTTAGAGTGCACACTATATCAAAATTATGGCTGAAAAATATAGAGTAGGAACAAATCATTTCAGTTATCTACATGCAAAAAGTTTTCAGTACAAGTTTTATATTTGAGTAGTAATAAGGCATTTTCAATTTTTGGTCTCAGGTTTTGAGCACCTGCCCTTCAAAGGCTTCTGCACACCCCTCATATAATGCGGTTACAGTCTGGCTATACTATGTGCATGGCTTACTAAGGCATTTCTGTTAATTTATTGCAATCCTACATAGTTAGGTTCTACAGCATTTGAATGACAGTTGTTTCTGTTCTGTTTTTTTTTAAATTAATATTTTCTTTCATACAAGAATATATTAGTTTTGATATTGAAGAGGAGCTGGACCAAGCAGGTCTGTAGAGATTCTCTTCTATAGCCTGACTTTCTTTGTCCTCCCTTAAATTGATAAAACCGTTATGGCGCTATTTTAAAGGAGGGTATTGAGGATTTTTAACACAGTTTTTCTCTCTAGTCTCTAAAGAAAAGAATTAAATCAAAAGTTCACATTTTTGTTTTTAATTTTTGATTGTATTATTTTTTCCTTGTAAATTGAAACCGTAGCTGCTGAATTTGAAATCATTCTTCTCGCTACCACTGGAAATTGTGGTCCTTAAAACTTATGCGTTCAATTTAAACCCATATATGGTTATGATATCAATTAACTATGAAGAAGATCATTTATATAGACAAAAGGCTGTAATGTTATGCTTATTATACCCTAAAGGAAAGGAAATTTAAAAAAGAAAAAATAGAAAGTTGTTTAAATAAGAGCTTTTGAAGGGTGTTTATTTCAACAGTTTTTTATTGTGATAATTTTGGTTTTATTTGGCTCTGTAAATGAAGTTTTTTTTTTTCATAACAAACCATTAGTTGGTCATTCAGAAAAGGCATTAGGACAAATTTTACTTACCGGCCAACAGATAATGGTAATGTATTTCTTGTTCCAAATATGCAATTAGCTCAGGAAGAATATGACATGATTTCTGTTGGATTTTTTTTTTATATCTGAGAGAGAAAACAGGTCAACAATGGTGCTCAATAGCTCCAACCCATGTGGAATAGCTGCCATAGAAATTGTTTTGTTCCGTTTCATTATAATGTGTTTTGTCTTTGTTGTTCAGCTGCACCTGAAAGCCCCGGTATGTCATGTCTGTTGTCTGCTGTACTGTGATAAAGTAATTTGTATATGCCCCTTAGTACACCCATACCTATCTTGGTTTCTCAGTGTGGGACTAAGATAGAAGTCACTATGGTGTGCTCTTTATCCACACCTGTCGATCCCTTCCAATCGTACTGGTGGTAATTATCTTATTGATAAAGATACACTTGATCTTCACGCAACCATTCAGAATTATACCAACTAAAATCAAATGGCTGAATGGCAAACTACATCTGCTGCAACGGCTACTTAGTTCCAGTATGTTTTTGTCCACATATTCTGAAATTGTCATTTTGTAGTTAGTATTTATTTCCGACTTCTGTTGGCCAAGATTGGGACTTAACTCTCTCAAATAGCAGGGGAACGTTGCACACCAGGGAAAACTACTGAAATGAAAAATACAGCTAAACATAATGCTAAATCAGCTCAAGTCTTTTCTTTTTGCAACCAAACTCATCAACCCAGGTCGCGAATGATGGTGACTCTGTAATCCTCTCCAACAATTGCTTCTCAAAGTCCTCAATGCAGCAATTGTGAGTTTGAGGCAAAAAAGCACCGTCTGATACAGGTCCAAACGCAGCCGCTCTTATTTCTTTTTCTTTTAAGTTCGTAGGCAGCTATTTTGACCCTTAAATGAACCCTTCCTCTATTCAAAGAAGATTTTAGGACATTTTACACATTACCTAAGAGAAATGTGACACATTGTCCCGACATTAAGAGGCCCAAGCGAATCTTATGTGGGCAAAAACTGCGTACTTTTGAGGAATTGAAATATATACTCTAATAATGGATGGGTTCATTGAGTGTTTGGATCATCAATTTCTTCTTGGTGCATCACAAAAAAAAACAATGAACAGAGTAATAATAGACCAGAAGTGAAAATGAGTTAATTGGACTAATGGAAGATTGCAAAACCCATCAGAACAAAATAAGAAAGTTGCAAAAATGTGGGCATGCCGACAGAAAAATTAATCAATATTCGATAGATCTTCCTCATGACAAAATAACAGCTTTTAGACTTTTCCTAGACTTTGACAGTTCAAACCATCCTCCGCCTCTTTGATATGATTCTTGGGCTTCCATTTCTGGCCTTAATCAAAATTGTGATCTTCAAAGTGAAAACTGACAGCAGGATGACAATTTAGGTTTCTAACTAACTGCTGCTAATAATTTATAGGTATTTATATTCATTTTTTACACCTGTGTAATTTCATTTTGACTCATTGGACATCTATACATTACTCTGATACAACTGGTTTCTTTTAGAAGTGTTACTCAGTCCGTTAGTTTTTTTTTTATATGTTAACATGATTTTGTCGATCCAAACATCCAATGATTAAAAAAATAAAAGAGATTTCAGAGGCGTCAACAATTTTTCTTAAGCAGTCTGTTGAAGCTTGGTAACAAATGTCTCATGAACTGGTATTTTGTTGCCACCCGGTGGTTAGAGACCGCTCTTGTACACCATCCAGTTCTATTGAAATGTTTTTTTTCTGGGAATTGCCAGTAAGTCTTCTTTTCCCACCAAAGACTAAGCTCATTATACTTTATATGTTACGTGACTCTCTTATATTTAAGATTTTTGATACATTAGGTTATGCCACATAATTTGATGACAAGTTAACTATCAAGAGGTGTCCTGATGCTTTTACGTTTTATATAATAGTTTACAGTTTGCACCACATTCCACTTCTGCTTTAACTCATGAACCTATTCACCATGTTCTGAGTTTTCGTCGACATCATTGCCTTTATTTACTTTTCTTTTTGCTACTTTTCTTCTGTTTGGTTTGTGTGCATGCATATTTGTATGGGTTGATGTTCAGACTGGTTGTGACTGGGCCGGTATCCCTGTCTCATTCAACTCTTGGCAGCAACTAATTCTGGGTTTTTTGTGCAGTATTTGGGCTAAATTCTCTAATGGAGATTATAACAGAGGCCGGCCCGGGCAGCGGAGAAGGTGGGTTTTGCCCTTTTCCAGAGTGAGCTGCATGCTTATTCAAACCAGTCAACTACATCTCCTCAAACCCTTTGCTCATTTTGCTCCCAGTGTGTGCAATCACGATTCACTTGTTTTCCCATGGAACCAAGACACCTCCCTCTTCCATTCTTCACATTGTCTATTTTCTTTAGCTACCCATGAAAAACATCTTAAACATTTGGGACAAATGAACCGGATTACCAATGACTACCATGCACATTTTTTTCCTCATCTCATTTTCTTAGCTGCCTTATCCTCATTAGGGCCGTGGGGCCGCTGAAAACCCGTCCCAGCTGGCTTCGGGCTAGAGGCGGGGGACACCCTGAATTGGTGGCCAGCCAATTGCAGGACACAAGGAGACAAACAACTGTTCACGCTCACACTCATACCTAGGGGCAATTTAGAGTGTCCAATCAGCCTACCATGCAAGTCATTGGAATGTGGGAGGAAACCAGAGTACCTGGAGAAAACCCACGCAGGCCCGGGGAGAGCATGCAAACTCCGCACAGGTGGGCCGACCTGGATTTGTGAGGCCGGCGTGCTAACCACTTATCCACCGGGCCTCTTAATGATTATATAAATATGTAAGATTGTAGCCTAGGGCTAATTTCCAGGCAAGTGAAGAAAATGTATGGCTTTGAACCCAGGTCCCCCCACTGTAAGGCCGACGCGCTGGGCCACCCCAAACACTGCTCTTCTATATGTGGGTGTGATTGGTTCCTGGGGTGTTTTTGTGCATGTTTTTTCTATTTTGTTTCTGTTGGTTCTTGCGTGTAGGTTTTAGATTCAACTTTGTCAGCTTGAGTAAACACGTTCAACACCTAACAAGCATAATATTACTACAGTTATTCATCTTAAAACAGAGTTAAAAGGGTGGGAAATATAAACCTCACATGTGTGTGTCTACCCACTTTTTCTGAAATTTGCCTTGTGTGCAACGTGTTTGTGAATCAATCCCGTGCCCCCTCACACACAAAGACACACAACCCCCCCCAAAATGAAAGTTAAAACAAATCTTTGGTGTTTCATAAGTGTCGCTTACCTTAATAGGTGCACGTGCACCTCGGGCACTTGTGGACCAGAAGTCTTCTGTAATCAAGCACAGCCCAACTGTGAAGAGAGAACCACCCTCTCCACAGGGTCGTATCAATAACACGAGGTATCGTTTTCAGTGCCTTTAACATATGAAGTGTTAAATCCACTTTTGCAATATGGCCTAAAGGTATCTGTAACTACCTCTGTCTGTTTTTATTGATGCAGTGAAAACCAGCAGTTTTTAAAGGAGGTTGTCCAGAGTGTCCTGGATGGACAAGGTGTTGGTTGGCTCAACATGAAAAAAGTGCGCCGCCTGCTGGAGAATGAGCAGCTTCGCATTTTTGTCCTGAGTAAACTCAACAGAGCCAGCCATTCAGAGGAGGATTCCAGACAGGAAATTATACGAGATGTGGTAAGATAATTGTTTTCATTGTACTGCAATATACTTACAGTGTACATTATACTTTTTCTTGAACACTTTTGTCACATATGTTGCTGTGTTTCGACAAAAAAGTAATATTTTCTTTGTTTTTCGGACTTTATAATTTATTCTTACAGAATATCTTGTTAATGATTTGTTTTTTCACTCTGCACTTTTTTTTAACTGACTCTAGAAACCAACACATCTGACTGACACTGCAATAACATGTCCACTTATCACCAGTTTAATTCAAGATAAACAATTTCGGAAATTTCTTAAAAATAAATTCATTCTCACGTACTTGTAATTTTTAAGGAGGTCAGCAGGAAGGTGTATAAGGGCATGCTGGACATATTGAAGTGTACAGTATCCAGTTTGGAGCATTCCTATACTAATGCAGGACTTGGGGGAATGGCCAGTGTGTTCACCTTATTGGAGATAGCCCGCACTCATTATCAAACCAAAGGTAAGATTTACAGAGAATCGTTTTTGATCTGTCTTTAAAAATATGAAATACTAAGTTATACATAGAAGCATTTTTGCGAGGAAGCATGGGCTTGTTCTGATAACATTGATCACATCTTTTTCTTGCATTTGTACTAAATTCACTTTCATTTAACTAAAGTGCTCAATGTTCCTCTAACATTGGTGAACTTGATGTGAGGCCCTTTTAATTTTGATAACTTGTCAGACCCTGAAAAGCGCAAGCGAAGCCCTACAGATAGTGCTGGAAGCCCGGGGAGTAAAGAGAGTCCAACTGGTCGTATGGAGACAGCCAGACCACAGGGTCTTCTGACCATTCCTCACCTGCAGCTGCCACATCACACAACGGGCAGAGGAACCCGGCATTTTGACACTCGGAGCCTGAATGAAGAGAACTTTATTGCCTCGATTGGTGTGTACACCATTCCAGCTGGTTGCATGTGCACTTTGAGAATCCCTACAAAGTTCATCAACTCCAGAAATACTTTCTATCCTTTCTCCAACCATTCCCAAGAAAATACCTTTCAATGACAAAGCAGGGGTTACAATATTCCATACAATAATGCTGAATTGGCTTTTAGAATTTGGTTGGACCTCAGGCATTGTGCTTTTTTTTTTGTCAAGATGCAGAAAAACGAACCTTAACAGGAAAAGCTTTTATATATTAAAAGATGAAAATGTTTGGAATATTGTTTAGCCCCATGTCCCTGCTCGGTTTGCATTTGTCCTGCCTTTTTAAACATTTGTGCTCCTTCGCCCCTTAGGGCAGATGTCGTCAGCCACTCAGCACTTTGAATGCATGTTTTTTTTCTTTTCTTCCTCTTTAAACCCAAATCTGCAGTAGCGGCCAAGGTAAACCAGATAAGCATCACTAGAAAAATGACTGCTTTCTTGTGCCGTTACTGCAGGTTCTTCCAACATGTAGAAAACGGCAGTTCCTTTTGCTCTCGGCATGGATTGTGGAAACATAACTCCCAGGAAACAGTCCCAGTTAAGAACCAAATAGAAATACTAGTTTTATAATGGCCAAAGCACCAAGTACAGTAATTGATTTGAATTAGATCTGTGTGATCATTTTTTCTGGGTCTGTATGCCAGGGACACTTAAGTCAAGCTACGTGACGCACCTTTCAACCTTGCAACCCTTCTCTTCCTCTTAGAAGTTGCACCCTCAATTCTACAGAATGCTGTGAAATGTGCATCCCAGCTTTTGCAACTGCTACCATTTCACCCGGTGATTCGTCTGCCCATCAACCACATTCCATGCTCTCCTCCAGTTAGATGCCCCACTCTAATGTTTCACTGGAGAGCCAAACCAGTTCAATTCACGAAGGGTGTTCTCTGCTCTGAGTCTGAGTCAATCCTGACGTTGGTGTGGCTCCCCAGATGCTTTGAGTGTGTTGTAATGTTACCATCGTAGCTATTTCACAGATGGGACGTAACTCGAACGGCCATGATTGTTTCAGACATAACAAAACATTCAACTGATGCCATTCAGTAGTAATGACATTTTTTTTAAGTTTATGTTGAACTTTATTTTGATTTCATTGCTCATCAACCATACATACTTTTCCAATCTGCTCTGACTATCTGTCTTTCTCTCCTTGCTTGCATTGCATCTTGGGTAGAATTGTGGAGCAAGCACCAGGATAAGCAAAAATCTATGGAAAAACCACAGAGTAAGAAACTTCACACATCCCCCAAAAAACAAAAGGATTAGAGTCTTAAGTTGTTGACTCTTATTCTACCCCTCTCTGTCTTTTCATAGTAAACTACCATGTATTTTCCTCATTATAGACTAAAAATAATGCATAGGCACCAGTGTGATGTTTGATATCAACTCAAAAGTCAGATGGTATTAGTGTTTATATGCAATTCTAAAAACATGTTAAATTCAATTCTATACTAAAGTTTTAGGGTTAGGCTAATTTATAAGATGTTCTTAATACAATATCTTGCATAATAATTAGCATAAATTTCCAGATGCTGCCCTTTTCTTCTCTATTCTTTCTAGTGTCTTGTTTTTTTATATTTTTAATTTTGAAAATATTATTGAAAGTGTTTGTAAATGTTTCATCTTTTAAAAATAACTAAATGTGTCATAATCCACCAAGGGTGATAGAATTAGGCCAGTGACGCTTGTTTTTCTCTCAGTTTGTCGGCATGCCTAACTGCCTGTGTCTGTGTGTTTTTGAGCCACATCGGCAGCACTGACAAGAGTTTATTGTTGCGGTCTGTGATGGAGTGTTACACTGCTACCTGCTCTGGCAGTTTTGTTTTCATTTGTGATTGTTTTTTTTCACAGTTTTACTGCACTTTGGGCTTGCCCCCTTCTTGCTTAACTGTCTGGTTGGCCTGAAGTCTCCTAATTTACATTGTTTGGACCAATCATTCTCGGTTTACTTACAGTCATCATTCACATGAATTCACAGTTGGTCAATTTAGGATTTCAATGATATTGTGTATTTATCCGTTTTTTCAGCTTTCTTTAAACTCAGTAATAACTATGTAAATTCATGGTTATTTTCAGACTAAGGTGTACCATCAATGGCTAATTTATTTTTGTTCAAAAAGAACGCCTGATTATAAGGAGATTGTGTCAACTTTTAATATTATTTGTTTTATTTATAAGTTTGATCAATGTGTGTCCTGAGCACTTTAGTAAATCTGCATAATATACTTATGGTCCCAAAAAATCAGGTTCAAGGTTCTTAAGCATACACAGAATTTATTCATGGAGAAATAAGTATTCTAAGTCTAAAAAAATGTTAATTGGAAATAGTTTGTTTCACACTATTTTGTTCAAACTCTCTAACCATCTGCGTTGTAGAAGTAACAACTTAGAACATGAAGTAAAATTAAATATCCACATTCGTGCGCTACATGTTGTACATCTACCAAGTAATAAACTATGCTGTACATTTTTTTTGTGTTTAAAATATCATTGAAATCCCAATCTTTCCATGACATTCATGTCTTTGGTGATTGTAGATAAAACAGAGCAGTAATGTGAAATGGAAGTTTTCATACGAGGTATAATGATCACATTTATAGTATTCTGATTAGATGGATTCATGCACTATCTGCCAAAATATTGCAGATGTAAATTGAAAACTGCTTATTTCAGTTGTTTTTTTGCACTGTGGTGTTTTTGAATTGGAAGACTGGCAGCAAGGTAAGAGTTAACAAATTATTGATTGTTTTTTGATAGTTGTATTTGTCCTCAGGGGCTGAAGGCACAAAGCGCTCCCAGGTGACTGACGCAGAGGAGAAGAAATCTCAAATAAGTGCCGATAGTGGTCTCAGTGTCACCTCGGGGTCTCAGGTAAGTGCATGATGTGCTTATAGGTGTCCAAACTGATCCTCAAGGGCTGTAATGGATGCTGGTTTATCTTCCAACTGATGAAGAGGATACATTTTCTCCTATCATGTGTTTTTAAACACCAATTATAAATAAGTAATCAGTTGACTGCCATTCAGAAGTAACTTCATTTGTTAAACTGTGCTGGAGCCGTTGGAACAAAAACCTGCACAGATCGTGGCCCTTTGTGGATGGCATAAACTGAAGTAAATATGAGAATCTCTGATAGCTTAAATCAGAGGTCTCCAAACCGGTCCTCGAGAGCCATTGTGGGTGCAGGTTTTTGTTCCAACATATACAGTTTAACCAATGAGGTTTCTGCTGAAAAAAAGAAGCACCTGACTGCAATCCACTGATTGCATTTCTACGATACCAGATTGGTGGAAAGGTTTCCTCTTACAGGTTGGAACGAAAACCTGCACCCACTGCGACCCTTTGTGGAATAGTTTGGGGACCACTGGCTTAAATGGTTAAATAAAGCTGGTGTGTTAGAGACTGATAGCGGCATTGTGCAGATGTAAAAAGTGAAGAGGTTTTGTCTTTTTAATATTTTGTTCTCTTATCGTTTCAGAAAAGTGACACAGAATCTGTAACAAGTTCTGAACCTCCCATTTTAACAAGAAGTACCAGCCAAGACTCCGAAGCGAGCACAGTGGTAGGGCAGGACCTGCTCATATAGGTCATATTGACCCAATTTGACATCAGTGTTGAGAGTTATCGTATTTGACAATAATAAATCTCAATTTTTTAAAAATATGGTGACATAATATGGCCATTCAAATAGGCAAGGAAGCTAAATTTGTCAATTACAAGGTGAAAATCTGTCAAGTACAGGATTTTAATAATATTGTTTTATTTCCCTCTTAAGATAAGCAATAGCTCTGGAGAGACTCTGGGTGCTGACAGTGACCTGAGCAGCGCGGTGGGAGATGGCATGGGTGGGAGAAGTGCTTTTCATTCAGCCCAATCCAGAGGGACCCTCTCGGACAGTGAGATTGAAACAAACCCTGCTACCAGCTCAGTCTTTGTAAGTTCAGAAATTATTCTTCAAAACTCATGGTTATATTTCTATAAAACATCCTAATCTGAATAATATATATGACCTACCAAGTGGATACATTCTGAAATGCTCGAAATTCTTGTATCACGGGCATCTCATGCCAAAACATGTCAGATAAAAAAATATTTTATATTACCGTATTTTCCACACTGATGCGCACCTTCAATGAATTACACATTTTAAAACTTTTCCATATATAAGGCGCACCGCATTATAAGGCGCTACAGTAGAGGCTGGAGTTAGGTTAATATGCATCCATTAGACGGTGCTGTGCTAAAGGGAATGTCAACAAAACAGTCAGATAGGTCAGTCAAGCTTTATTAATAGATTGCAAATCAGCTCTCTGACAACTCCATTCACTTCCAAAATGAATAAACAACTGGTATTATTTTCTCTGAGGTAAAATATTAGTGTTTTCGTGACATGGTTTATCTTTTAACAACAGCAAGGTATAACATGTAAGTGCAACATTTATATCACATAGTGGAGGGAAACTTTTCCTCCATTCAGTAAACACATAAAAAAACATTCTGATGCTGTTACGGTTCATTAACGTAAGTGCAATCACAATATATTAACACTCGTAATAGTGCAAAAATACGGTACAGTGGTACCTCGAGATACGAGCTTAATCCGTTCCGGGACTGAGCTCGTATGACAAGTTACTCGTAACTCGAGGTAAAGTTTCCCATTGAAATGAATGGGAAACAATTTAATTCGTTCCAACTCTCTGAAAAAAACACCAGAAACAGGATATTGGATTGAAAAAAAATGTTTTGTTTCTTATAATTCGCCATATATTGACAAAGTAATAAATAACGAGTGGTTTAATAGAAATAAAGTGTTTAATCTAACTAAAATTGGCCGGATTTCGCCGAGGGGAGAGGGGCTTCGTTTTTTTTTTTCCTCCACACAACGCACTCGTAAACAGAACAAACACTCCACCCTCACGTTCGCTATCGATGGGCTGTTTGCTGTCGTACTATTCCCTTCAAAATATTCCGAAAATGATGCACACAAATGTCCTCACAATCGGAGAACGCACGACCACTTGCCAACGAGCAGCAAGCAGTCTTATCAGCGATCGCCCCGCTGCTCATCTTCTTCTTCTTCTTCTTCTTCTTCTTCTTCTTCTTCTTTTTCACCTCAGGCGCCTGAGGATTACCCTCAGCAGCGCTAGGGCTGCCACTGGAACACGGATAAGTTCATCCAGGGAGTTGCCCAAGCCGCGATGGTAGCGTTCGGTCATTAAGGCCGGACAGCGGAGCCATAAGTGTTCAGACGACTCTGTTTCCTCGTCGCACAGGCGGCAGCGATCCGAGTCGGATTTCTCATGGGAGCTACAGGGGCGCTGGCTAGCGGCTCCTTTTAGCTTGTAGCATCTGTGTTCGCGTCCCATCGAACGGCGCCTATGATAGAGTTGCTACCGGGGATACTTTTGCGAGCACGAGTATACTTCATTACCCAGAAAGCCCTCTTTTCACCGCGCATGCGCGTTGTGCGTTTCCTGGTCTGAATAGCTCATCCGGTGCTCGTAAATATTGTTATACACGAAAGATATGCCAAAAAAAATGCCATGGCAACCTGGCTTGGTCGCATCACGAAACTTTGACCGCATCACGGGCGAATTATTCGATCGAAATTTCCCCCGTAAGACGAGCATTCCGTATGACGAACGGTCGTATGACGAGGTACCACTGTATTTTGATTGTAACACATTTGTATCCTTGGTGTGGTTTTTACCAGGGAAAGACTCACACGTTAAAAACTGGTGCAAAAGAACAACCATCGGCAAAAGGGGTGCCTGCTCAGCCAATGGAGGACATGAGTATGAGGATCTATCTTTGTGAAGGCCTGCTGGGTATGTTCAGTTTAGGTTGGAATCTCGCCAGACAGCCTGATTGTCTTTGTGTTGTTTGTGTTTTTGGTGCTTGGTCTACTCCTTTTTTGTTTTTGTTTCATGGCCATTAACGTTTCTCAATTATGGCTTAACCCCCCTGCTTTTCTTCCCTCCTGCTTGTTTTTCCCTCCTGGAAAAATCTTGTAGGACGCGATAAGAGCTCCGTTTGGGATCAACTAGAGGATGCTGCCATGGAAACCTTTTCGCTAAGTAGGGCTAATCTATTGCTGTGGCCCTTTTTTCCTTTTGTGTGGTGTGCAAATGTTCACTAAGCCTAGTGCTTAATTTAATACATACTGCGCTTTGGGTTTCTCCACTCAATCAATTATCCGTAAATTCAAGCCGTATGCTGTTTTTAAACAGCGATTTGGATTGGAAAGTATGATGACTATATATTTTGGCTCTTGTAATGTATCTCTGTATTACGGCATTTACGAATCCATACATTTGCTTTCTTCTGCTGATCTCTTCAAAATTTCCATGACTAATGCGAAAAAGAATGATTATAAACCAAAAAAAATGAATGAATCCTTTTTTTAATTACCTTATGCAAGTACCATATTTTGTGGACTATAAGCCACACTTTTTTCATAGTTTGGCTGGGCCTGCAACTAATACTGAAGTGCAACTTTTTTTCTTTCTAACCACCGAGAGGCTATGTTGTTTTCTTACGCTATTGTGTTAACTAACTGTTATGTTAACAGGCGCCTATTGTTATTTTCATGCATGTTTGTTTCGTGAGTTCTGATATAAAAAAAACAAGTCAAGCAAACGTTAAGGGGTAATTTATTAATGATTCCTCTAAGATCGATAAAGTTGTTGTTCACTCTAATCTCTATACTATGTACAACTACCTCACAATTATAATTACAGCAGCCTTACCCTGTTAATATGCAAATTTTAAATGTACATTGCAGACATGTCTTTTTTTTTAAATTTCCTTTCCTTCAATAAATTATTTTCATCTAATTTTCTGAACCGCTTTATCCTCACTAGGGTCGCGGGGAGGCCTGGAGCCTATCCCAGCTGACTTCGGGCCAGAGGCGCGGGACATCCAGAATTGGTGGCCAGCCAATTGCAGGCCACAAGGAGGCAGACAACCATTCACACTCACACTCATACCTAGACTGCCCAATCAGCCTACCATGCATGTCTTTGGAATGTGGGAGGAAACCGGAGTACCCAGAGAAAACCCACGCAGGCCGGCGGAGAACATGCAAACTCCACACAGGTGGACCGACCTGGATTTGAACCTTGGACTTTGGGGCCGACGCACTAACCATTCAGCCGCAAGTTAATATCTTTTTGAAAAACAATCACAAATGTTAAGTACAGCGGCCAAGTGGTTAGTGCGTCGCCATCACAGTTCTGGGGTCGAGGGTTTGATCCCAGATCAGTTCTTACTGTGCGAAGTTTGCCTGTTCTCCCTGAGATTGTGTGGGTTTTCTTTGGGTACACCAGTTTGCTCCCACATCCCAAAAACATGCAGGGTAGGCTGGTTGACCAGTCTAAATTGCTCTAAGTATGAATGTGAGTGTGAATAGTTGTCAATCACCTGGTGCCCTGCAGGTGGCTGGACAACAATTTGAAGTTAGCTGGGATAGGCTACAGCACCCCCTGTGACCCTTGAGAGGATAAGCGGTTCAGGTTCTGAATTTTAAGTACAATATTTCTTTCGTAATTTAAAAAAATGTGATCTAGAGTTCAAAATCTTGACCTCATAGTAAAAAGTTGAGAGCAGTTTTGGATTTGTCACTTGCAAATGAGTTAATAACAGCTAATAGAACTAACTCAACAAAACAATCTACTCTGCCGTGTCATGCCTTGTGGACGTTGAACGTTATGATGCTTACAGGTAAGGAACGCTCCACACTGTGGGACCAGGTGCAGTTTTGGGAGGACGCCTATTTGGATGCTGTCAGCTTAGAGCGTGAGGGCATGGGATTGGATCAGGGACCACAAGAGATGATCGAAAGGTTTGAAACATGAATTTACTGATTAGAATCTATTTAGCAAAGCTCCTCCTGGTTGAATCGGGGAATACCGAATTGCCGAATACCACAAGAACCTTGAATAAAAACAGTTCAGCCTTTGATTTGAAGAGGCCCTAGTTTGCTCCTTGAAGCTATTTCTGTCCCACTATTCAAGTTATACGCTCCTGACTGTATTTCTTGTCTGCTTTCCAATAGGTACTTGTCATTGGGAGAACATGACCGCAAGCGTCTGGAGGACGACGAGGACAAACTCCTGGCTACACTGCTGCACAATATGATTGCCTACATGCTCATGCTAAAAGTACAACATATTCTCATGAATTCAAATGAAATGTACATTAGTTACTTTATTCATTAAATGATTATTCCTGTAAATGTTTTTAGGTGGAAAAAACTGACCTCAGAAAGAAAGTGAGGCGCTTGATGGGCAAGTCCCACATTGGCCTTTCTTACAGCCAAGAGATCAATGAGTTGCTGGACAAATTGACCCAAATGGTCAGTATTTTTTAAGGTGGCTATTCCAGCAGTTATGTATGCATCTTTCCTTTACTTCTTTTATACTTTTCTTCTCTTAGAATGGCCGCGAGTTGCATATCAGGCCCTGCGGAAGCCGTCATATCAAGAAGCAAACCTTTGTTGTACATGCTGGTACTGATACTAATGGAGACATTTTTTTTATGGAGGTTTGCATTGTCTTTAATATCTAAATTTGTATTCTAAACAGATTTTTGGACTTATTGTTGCAGAGCTTTAATATATCACTGATTATTTATTAGGTATGTGATGACTGCATAGTCCTTCGCAGTAACATTGGCACAGTTTACGAGCGTTGGTGGTACGAGAAGCTCATCAACATGACTTACTGCCCCAAGACCAAGGTTCTATGTCTCTGGAGACGGAACGGCCAAGAGACACAACTTAATAAATTCTATACCAAAAAGGTTTGAATTCAACCGACACAGTTTTTCCAGGAAGTGGATCTATTTATTTTTTAACGACGTTCCCTCTGCATTTTAGTGTCGTGAACTCTACTACTGTGTAAAAGATAGTATGGAAAGAGCTGCAGCCAGACAGCAGAGCTCCAAACCAGGTGGGGATGTGTTTTTATATTGGCTGGCCCCATGAGTCAACTTAGAAAGGGTTACATTTTGTCGGCTATTACTAAACTGTGAGGAAACCTTTGCCAATACAGTCAAAACTTTATATAGAAATCATTTTCAGTCCACTACACATGATATAAAACAATCCAATTAAAAGTGTTGAGTATTGGGGTAACCGAGTGTGTCCTTTGTTGCTCTGCAAACTAGTTCATAATTATTTTTCATGCTCTCAAAGACTGTGTTCTGTCAGTAATGTAGAATTATACATTGTACATGTTAATTGAAGTCAATGTTGTTGTAAACTTGCAACTTGGCTATTCATTTTCTGTCCTAAATGGCTCTAAACTCAAAATGGTTTCGTTAGGTCCAGAGCTTGGTGGAGAGTTTCCTGTCCAAGATATGAAAACTGGTGAGGGAGGATTGCTTCAGGTCACCTTGGAAGGAATCAATCTGAAGTTCATGCACAGTCAGGTAAGTAGCATGGATCAGCGCAGAAAGGGGTTTCATACAATATACACTCAAGGGCATGAAAACTAAACTCATTCATGGAAATCGAGTTTTCATCCCATCTTACTCTATTTGCCTTTCTGCCCGTCTCTCCACTTTGCATTTCCTTTCACTTTGTGACTGTCTTCCTCTAGTGTTATCCACTTTAGCTCCCCAAGTTCAAAAATAGTTGTGTCAGGTCAAATGTTGATTGGCCTATTCTCACACTTGATAGTTTTCTTAGCTTGTCTCTTTTGCAGTTTCGATTTAGCCACTTTTGTTTTGTTCTTGTGTGGTTGCCTGCATGCCTCCATTTGCCAATTAATATGAAGTATATTTAAGCATCTCTCCACGTGTTTCTTTTCATATCATAATATTGTGGGAGGAAATGAAATGCTGATGTGTGTGTTGTGCATCAGTGGTAAGACTGATGACCTTGAACAGACAAGACTTTTCATTAATAATTGGCTATTCAATAGCAACCTGGGCATTTTAAGTTTGGAACTGCAAACATTGTCATGTGTTGTCTTCATATCTGCACAGATAGTGAGTTAGAACACATGGGCGGCACATTACAGGATGCTCTTTTGCTCTTTCATTTTACATGATGTGGACCAACAGACACTTTGACAACCAAGGCCTATATTTACCGTAGCTTGTGTTAATGAGCCGCTTTTCGATTGAACTTCCTATGATTCCACGGTTTGGAAATGTCTGAGCGCCCTTGACAATTTCCATAATTTTTTTTACTTAGAAATAATTGAAGCTTTGGATGAGCAGGATCCAGAAAGTCGTAGTAAACATCTACAAGCTGTTATTTTGGCCAAAGGAACATCTATTTAAAATTTATTCTTTCTTTTTTTTTCCTCCACTTGTATAATTTGGTTTGAAGAATATTACATATCTTCCATCAGTCTAATAAACTTGCGATAATTCATAATAATAATAAAAGCAAATTTGTTGTAGCTATTCGTTCTATTTAAATCTTTTAAAACACCAACAGATATTCTTAAACTGTCATTCAGTAACTGCATCAAGCATTGGAAAGACCATATAAAGTCCGACAAATGCTGGTTGAAAACGGCCAATTGTCATTAGCCTTGCACCCTTTCGTTGGGGAATACCGTGGATTTATACTATGATCCGATGCAATGTTTTCATGGACACTAATAACATTGATCTAATTGGTGTTGATATACACTTATGTCCGGAGCAAATTATTTTTAAATGCGCAGATGGACTAAATAAAGTCATACCTCTCCTAACGAAATCAATTAGTTCCAGAAATGGTTTTGTAGCGTTTTTTTTGTAAGTAATGTTACATTTTACCTGTAAAAGGCCCGATCCGTTTAAGGCCCCAATACTACCGCCTATACCTCTAATAAAAATTCCAATGTTGTCAGAAATAACAAATGGTAAAAAATAAATAAATAAAACAAATATTGAACCATTAAAATATTTAAGACATGCACTAATTTACCTTTGGGGTTGGCCAACTATGGTCAAGATACGCAATGGTGAGGAGGAGCCAAACATTTGACACCTGAACGAAAACATGCGTACACGCACGTAAACAGCCAATTTTATACCACTGAAATTGGTAAACTAGTATCGGCCATATTCCTTTGCGATATCACTCAACCGCATCGCACTTTCATATTTTTTATCATCTCCTGTTTTACTTCTAGTGATAACATATAGACCGCTGGAACCGGGAATCACTTTTGGAGAATAAAGTTATGTTGAGCATACTAGAAAAACTAAGAAAACAACAGTAACTCTGTCCATCCTCACAAAAATCCTCATTGATCTCTCATAGCAGATGGGAAGCCAGCAGGGCGTGACCGGATGATTCGCCGAAAGACTTATATTTAAATAATTTCCCATTATTTTAGGAAATATATATTCAAAATGATTTGCTGAGAACCTTAATTCAAAGATTAATCTCAATGTTTTCTATGCTGGTGTAAGTTTTCTGGAGTAGGATTTCTGGATTTACAATTTCATTACAGTAGTACTTACTGTTACTACTACTTTATTTTCTCTATTTCTTCTGTCACATACTGTTCTGCGTGATCTCCAAATGGCTACTACTTTAAACGCAAGGATAAAATAAAAAAATATGAAAAATTGGCAGCACATTGTAGTACGTACTTGTGTTTAGAAATATGTCCAGCGGGGGGCAGTACATGCCCTTGTTATTCCTAAATGAATGTTATCTGTAACGGGCCGTATATGGCCCGCGGGCCGAGGTTGAAAAACATGTACACACACGATCCGGGGGCGGGGCGAGCGCGCGAATCCCGTTTCGGCGAAACGTCCGTTCGGCGAACTGTCCGTCGGCGAAACGTCTTTCGGCGAATCGTCCGAGTACCCAGCAGGGTGTCTGGAGATGGGAGAGCAACTCTATCTGGCCAATTTCAAAATAAAATACAGAATGCTTCAAGTGTATTTACGTTTCGTGGGAGTTAAGCAGCTGTTGGAATTTTTGAGATTTCACATTTCGTAACTTGAATTTTCTTTCGTATTTATAGACGGAGAGTTTACGTAAAGGCGTTTCGTAACTTGGATTATTCATTAGTTGGGCCTTTTCGTAAAGTGAGGTATGACTCTAGAGTTAGCCGGCAATAGTAGTAGACGTATAATTAAGGTTTAGGTTCTGCATTCGTACTTTGTGTTTATGTTCTTTATACATCTATGCGTTAGTATTAGTAGTATACTGAAAGATCAGCATTTACATTCAGTCTTGCCAGGTTAAATGAATTGGGCGTTTATCCTTGTCAATGGCTGGCAATGAGTTAAATACTATTGGGGTAAAAATCTAATAGTCTTTCTATTTTGTAATCATGTGATCTTACGTATTTAGTTTTTGACATTTTATTAAATTGTAATTTTACTCATAAAAAATCATTTACAATCAAACTTTAACAGTGAATAATAATAATACAATTATATTTAGAACAGACCTCCGTGTAGGATTGACATAACAGTTTTGGTTTACGGAGGCCACCCCAAATCTTAATTAATTACCGCAAACCGTGATGTGATCTTTCCAAGTTTAGACTTTTAATTAGCAAAAATAGTCACCTGCCTTTATTTAGGATTCAAGAGAAGTTTCTCTGAAGTAAGTAATGAGTGATTATTGGTACCGAGCGGCAGGAACTAAGCGCCCATCACGGAGTGCCCCCTCAATTTTTTGTGCTTGTGTGAGCGTGTGCTGCCGGCCCCTTGTTGCTGGAGGAGGAGGCATGGAGGGCTCTGGGAGGGAGGCGGGGGTGGTGGGAAACTTGGGTTAAGGCAGTTTTTCAAATGCTCGGTGGGCTTTTTATCACCTTAATGGTCAGGGTCCGTAGGCTCTCGGCTAGATTGAGGACTAAATCTGTACGAGGCTTGCGGGGACAGTGTCGTTGAGTGTTTGTGCTCTTCTGTCCGATAATAATCCAAACCATTTCTCTCCCATGCTTTCTCCCCCTGCAAGGAGCGGAAGGTACACAACCTCTGCTGTGTTTGCTTCTTAGCAGTAACATCTTATGGGTTCCTTTTTGTTTTATATTATTTCCTTTCAACCTCGTAGCTGTGTGTCCTTTTTCTCTTTGATATGAAAATTCCATGTATGCATCTATGGGCCACATTGTTTCGAACTGATTTTGAAACCGAAAAGCATCTAATCTTTGATGTGACTTTCAACGCTGTCATTAAGTACTTGTCAGTTTTAAACAGTCCTACTCGATTTAACTATTGCCCATGTATCATGGAAACTTTTCATTGTGCCTTATTTTATTTTGTTCTTCCTTCCGTTGCTGTTAAAAGCGTGCATTCCACATGTAGTATTTGTTTTATTTGTTTATTTTTTTGGTTACCTTTCATAGTGAATAAGGCAAGCTTTAATCTGGTTACTATTCTTTTGATATGGAATTGGAACTTTCATCCAGTACTGTTGAGTTAATAATGTTCTGTCTTGTGTTGTTTTTTTGTTTTTTGTTTTTTTTAGGTTTTCATAGAGCTGAGTCACATAAAAAAGTGCAATACAGTGAAAGGAGTCTTTGTCCTCGAGGAATTTGGTAATTACACCATCTATTGATTGTAGGCCTGTACATGGCACGGCAGTAACTCAGTTTCATGGCAAAAAAAATAATAAGGATTGGGCGGGAACGTTAGACACGGGCACGCCGGCACGCCGCAAAATCCAACATTTTATAATACACAGCTGAACTGGGGAGAAAAATAGGATTTTTTTTCACAAATCAAATCGCAAACAATGTTGTTTCATGCTTGATAAAACCTAAATTGCGGAGTTACTTTATTTAAAATATGTGGGTTTTGTAAAAGGATGAAGTCTATAGAACTCAATTTATAGGCAAAATGCCTTCTGAAGAAAAATATACCTAATATACCCTTTAAAATCCCATTTGATGTTTCTGAGTTTAGATGGGGGAAAAAAAAATTCAGTCCAGAAGACAGCACGCCAGCATGTATTTGTAGTGAATTATTTATCATGACGGCTCCTTATTTTGCATTCATCACTACCTGTTTATATTTTTTTTAAATAAGAGTTATTTTAATGATTACCCCTCATCCCAGACAAGTGTAAAAAAATAGTCACTGAAAGCAGGTAAAATACATGTCCTGGTTTTACGAATGTGTGCATGTCAAAGAGTAGTTCATTAAACCACATGAGTGGCTGTTCTTACTGGTTTATTTCCAGGATTGTCGAACAAACTAATGGGAAGAAAAGTCTAAATAGGTTTCCGTTATCGTGGAGTGTTAGGAATAGCAAGCAGGCAGGAACTCAATTAGTTTCTCAAGGTTGAAGTGCAGCGCCAGGCTGGGTTACTGTCGTGTCTCTGTGCTGATTTTGTAATGTTGCCTTCATCTTTGCCACTATGAAAACCTTCATTCTCCAGCAGGTAAAGTGTTGTCACCTTTTTTTATTCAGACAAATTCTACACACACTATCTGTCCTTTCGACTCCTCCATGTACCCACTCTGTGCTCCCTCCATCAGCCGTGGTTCATTTGGGATAGGAAATCTTCCTGAGCTGCTATACTTTTTTTCAGTTTTTTTTTTTTAAATTTCTAATGGCACTGGAAGAAGTGTTTTAACATATCCTTGGTTTTTTTCAGCCTCCTCTTCTCTGCTATGGGTTCAGTTACTAATGAAAAGTCAGACTGGGGCTGAATATATTCCACTCTGCTTCTTTGTCACGCCCTATCACTTTCATCCCATTGGGCTATGGGGAGGGGGGTTGTTTTCGACTTCACTTTGGTGCAATTTGTATCGAAACAGTTATCTCAAAGAGCACCTTTTATTTCACCCGTTTTTGTGGGCTACGCTCTGTCCTTAACTGTCTAAAGTGGATCATTGGAGCCTCATTATACTGCATTCCAAGTTCATATTTTATTTGAACAACCCACGCACACCACTCTGAAACTCTGTGATTGGCTTCAAACCTCTGACGTTGTGTCCATTTTTGACTGGTGGGGTACACGTGTGGCCCACAAGCGATTTGAAGCCATGTTCAGATTTGACTTCGTCAACAGCTACAAAGCTTTCAAACGCTAAACTGACTCAAGTTCCTGCCGCCCTTGAATTTCTGTTCTGTCTCTTGCATCGGCATAGTTCCTGAAACTAAAGAAGTGGTGATCCACAAGTACAAGACCCCCATGGTGAGTCCTGATAAGTATGCCGCTGACCACTGGGCCTCTCACTCAATATGTGACTACTGAACTACTGAACGATGCTTCTAAAATAGAGTGTAGCTAATAAGACACTAAGTCAATTTTTCACCATCTGATTTAATGTGGTAAGAAATCGATAATTTGCAAGTCACATAAATGTTATTTGTAGCAGATTTGTATAGCCAATATTGATGATATTTCAAGGAAAGGTAATCGTGAGGTGATTTACCATATGCACTCGCACAGAGGCCGCTTTTGTCGGACAAAAAATGATGACTGAATTGAGAGTACGGCTTATATGCGCATAAAAACACATGCACGAGACTGAAGTATTTCGCTTTTAACATTGTGCTATTTATCAATTTAGAATGAGTAAAACAAATACAATAATGATGAAAACATATTAACGACAGTAATTTGTAACATATATTGTTTTTAACATGACCGAAAATAGGCATTTGCCTGAAGAGTTAAATGTCTTAAGTGTAAAAAAAAATCTAATTTATTGAACTACTCACAAGGATCAACTGTTGACGAGCTCTTAACTGTAATGACCACTGTCAGATTAATATGGAGGTGTTTTTTCCTTTAAATATTCTTCACGCAAAAAGCACTAAAATCACTGAAATACTCGCATCTCTTAAAGGAAATACTAAAAAGTAGTGTACAAAATATTAAAAGACTGGTGGACCAGAAAAACCAACTGGGCTGATTCCAAAATCTCAGCCATTATCCCTTTTTTATGAGTTCCGTACACTTTGAAACAAGCTTTTTTCACCATCTGCCTCTTCTCCCACAGGCACATCAGATCTGTTACTCAGTCCTCTGCCTTTTCTCCTACGTGGCTGCTGTCAAGGGGAAGGAGACGGACGGAAAAGCCAAGATTCTATCGCCACGACCCCTCCCGAGTTAGTGAGCCCTCCCCCCGCCCTCCTCTGAGCCTTCCATGTGCCTCGACTCGAGTTCCAACACCTCAGACAATCCTTCGGTGACCTGGAAGCACACAATGAGAGTAAATATTCCGTCAAGTCTTGTAAATACCCGTTCGCCGGAAGTTTGTCCTCGTCCGTTTGTGTCTTCTTCTGCTCTCCGGGCAGAATTTCCTTAGGTCAAACGAGTGCATGCAGGTCCCGTGCACCCAGTCCTTCCTTCTTGAAATTTACCGCGATGGTGTGCTTCTTTATTGTGCCGTCACTCTGTGAACGCTGTCGGTTAAAAAAAAAAAAATCCAACGATCTTTGCTCAGTTCTCTTCTAGTTCACTGTACTATTCCTGTCTGTGCCCTGCTGTTGATAAATTGCATGTTAAGAACATTGAGGAATAAATATTATATATATTTATATATATAGTATTTATTTAATATATACATATTGCTGTATATTTCTAAAAGGTTATACCCACAGACATGGAATTGATTTAATGTGCAAATGGCTGGTTTGCCGTTTCTTATCACAGATGAACAATTTCAGTGAGAGCTTTTATTTTCAAACCCGTCCTAGGATTGACGTGGCAATGGCGTCAGCGTGATGTGAACGTGCTTTGTCTCCCATGTGTGAACCTGGTGATCGTTTGCTACATTGGTCACGCTACTGAAAAGCGTTCTGCGTAGTTGTGAATGTGACCTTCAAAGACAACTTGCATCAGCTCTCTCGCTCGTATGGAGGCCCTAACCTAATCAGTATTCATTAGAATTCATCATTATTAACTTATCAAAGAACTATACTAAAGACTGGTGGTAGGACAACTTTCATATATGTCGTCTCGAAATCGTAAAGAAAAAAAATCAGTTTCATCCAACGCGGTGTATGTGCTCTTAGCGTGTTAACTTAAGTTCCTCCGCATCCAGCAATACGATGTCTTTCATAATCATCTGTACCAATACAAAAGTAGGACGTTTTACAAAATTCACCTCGTTCATCACAATAACCCTGAATCCAAATGTCATTGTGAGACTGGGACAAAGCTTTGAACGTTACCAGGTCTTTGTTGTTACTGTTTTGACTGACTACTGTCTTGTGAGGAAATAAATGCCATGTGTGAGTATTCTAGTAATTGGAGTATTTATAAAAGATGTACAGCTCTAAACAGCAAATAAAGATGTCCATAACGGAGTCCTGTGATTTTTTATTTAAATTTTTATTGAACTTGCAGAAAACAAGAATCATACAACATGTAAATCAACAGCAGTTATCACCAGCTCATTTAATGAGGTTGCCTGCTTTTTGTCATTTGTTGCCACACAAATTAAACTGAATGCCAATGCCCTGGTTATCATGGCAATGAGTAAGCGTAACATATTTGAAGGGAATGGAAGAGCCATTTTGATTGTCAGTAAGTGGAGTGTTAACATCCCCAGCAGTGCGACACCCCCACATTTTTCCCCTTTATGAATGTGTACATCTTCAAAAATGCCAACACATCTAAAACACCTCTTCACCCAGTTCCCTCTGCGATATGCGCCTGGCATAAAAACGGCGCCCTTGGCGTTGTTTTAATTACAGCGAGTTTGCATCTTAATTAAAACCTTTGGAATCGGGTTAAAAAAAGGCACATGATCGCATCTAATTTGTCTGACTGATTCGGAGCAAATCATGAAAGTGACTGTTGTTGAGCAGAAGAATAAATAGCTTCAGGTAAAAGTTAAAGTTTTGTCTACAGACAGCATTTGAAGGTAAGTTTGCAGTTTCTCTGAAAATGCAGAATGGTTGATTGTGATGTCAATGTAAAACCAGCATTTCCAGTAGTAAAACAAGTAAACTAAATGAAAGCATAACCCATCTGTTGGGATATGGCAAAACAACTTTGGCAATTTAACCCTTTTACTGCAATGGATGCCTGTTCAAAAGTCACCCTGAGATTAACTCATTTACAACACAACGAGGGGGAAAGCAATGAAAGGAAGCGGATGGACAATTTGGAATTATTTAATAAGTATTCATGGACAAAATACACCAGTCTGTGATTCAGATATTTTTTTAGGCCAGCATAGAAGGCCTTGCAGGCCCCGACGGTCCACCACTGAAAACACCTATTGCTGGCAATACCTCCAAACCATTTCAAGTGGGACATTTATTCATTTTATTCAAATTTGCCCATTGCAAAACAAGTGTGGGAGACACTAATACTACCACTGAATGTCAAACATTGTATGGCTGGAGACCCTAACCTCTTTAATAAAAAATTAAGGGGGAAGAAAAAAGTCCTAATTTGTGCATGAAAGGGTTATATCATGAGTATCCATCCGACGCTTCCTTTGGAGAATTTAATTCCCTTAGCACCTCACTTCAAACTAAATAAAAACATGTCTTGGCAGATGAAAACAAATAAACCACTGAATATATAATCTACTCTTGAGGTGGTTCACTTTGATTTTTTTTTAGAAAGATGGTCTTGCAAAATTGTTTACTAAAACCAGCGTTTATAAATAGTTGCATTGGCGTGTTGCAAAGAAGAACGGAGAGTAAAACTGGAACTCCTCCAATTATACACTCAATCGAACGGTCAGGGATTATCGCAGGATTAATGGCGTGTCACAGAGCTGCGGAGTATTCGCAGGCGAGACATGACTTCGTCCCAGTCCAGGTAGGCGCCCTCCAGGTGTCTCGCCCCATCCGGCTGGCTAATGTAACTTTTGCGGCCGTGTAGCAGGCGCCAGTTGTCGAACGTCACCATGTCGCCTGGAAAGGAAACACGATGGCATGTGATTTTTGGGAAAATCTGATGTATCTGATGAATGGTGACAATAAAAATATATGTTTTTGTCTTAGAGCCTAACAACTGTGGTTCTGAAAGTTGAAAACAATAAATCACCTTTTTCAAGGGTGCCAACCTCTGGGCTATTATGATTGCCAACCCATATTATTACGGTACTCGATCGTTTGGTCGCCTGGAAGGTTATTGATAATTACCATTTAAATCGTTGCTCAAATTCCCTAAATACAAACTGTAAATTACTATTTAGTCATACTTAATGCCCTATTAATTATTAGGCTAAAGAAAAGCTCCAAATTTCCTGGACTTTTATTGTTTTTTGTTGGAGAACTTGTTAAGACCCTGACTGACGTAGCTTCTTAAAGGGACAACGCATGTACATACAAACACTTATACACTCACACGTCGGCTCAGTGAAACTGCTCATGGCCATTGTTGGCTTTTATTGATGCGTAGACCGTTGTTTTACCTTGTTTTGGTCGCCCGTTGTCGCGGTCCGGGCGACCAAAAGACCGCGACCAAAAGACCGGCGACCAAAAGATGGCAACCAAAAGACCGGCGACCAAACGACCGCACACGTATTATTACACACATGAAATGCATCAAAATGCTGTAATGTATCAACGTTTGAAAAAAAATAAGAATCTGCAATGTGGATATTTCAGCAAGAAACGTGAAGACAGAATTTGCTTTCAAGGGCCGCAAAGAAAAATATGATGGGCCAGATTTGGCTCTCATGCCTCAAATTTGACACTTGCCTTAATAAGCGCAACAGACTGACGTTAAGCGACTTACACTTTTCTTTAAATAACGTTCTAAATACATCACTTTGAAAACATTGGCATATGTAGGATTTTTTAGATCACTAAGAGAATATTTTAGTAGATTCGTGAGTGTTTGAATACATCTAGAAGAATACTACATATCACTTTACAGAATAGTTTAGTTGATGTATTTAGGTTGCTTTCAGAGCATGGCTGTCGAAACTTTCCCTTCAGAAAAAAAGAAAAGCTAACTTCAGATCCTTTTACACGATCTGGATCGGGTAAAAATATACTTTTTTTGTGTGTGTATTAAATCATTGTTAACTCATTGGCTGTCATACATATACTGATAGAGGCTGAATCCATCTTGATGCCGTCAATTGCAGTTATCACATGATCACTCGTTGCCAGCCTTTCTAATTGAAATTGATCCGTGTCTATTACTGTTCACAGCAGTGAACAAGTTATGGCCTACAACCAACAAAATTACATTATAAGGAAATTTTTAAATTAAGATATTGCAATATATACATGTATATTTGCACAACATTAATTTCCACATGTCAGGGCTCAACCTCTGACCTAATGGAGATCAACCTCCTCCCACATTCCAAAGACATGCATGGTAGGCTGATTGGACACCCTTAATTGCCCCTAGGTGTGGGTGTGAGTGTGCATGGTTATCCTTTGTCTCCTTTTGCCCTGCGATCGACTGGCCAGAAAATGAGATGAGATATACTATATGTGCCCTCTAAATTGATCCCAAAGTTCTGTCTCAAAAGGAGTCGGCCTTGAGG